>NC_058337.1:116017066-116319736 GCF_905475395.1 Chrysoperla carnea
TCCACTTTGGCCAAAAGCTCGGTACACCCTCGAGTTTTACCGATGTATAAACAAATACGAAACCTAATTGTTTATATTTTCTGTTAAAATCTTCTACCACACTTTTCACTGTATCAATACTTTTTTTATGACTCAAAATCTGAATATTTAAGTATATTTCTATATAAATTTTATAAATTATTTTTCACTACCGAAAGTACCCTATTGTTTAAGTGCAGTATAGTGATTTATCATCATATTGTTACAAAAATGTTTTAAGTTGCAACAATATTTTATGAATATGAGTGTATATTTACATATAATCATGTATGCTGCAATAGTTACAATTATTATTATGATGATTGTGTAATATAAAATTTAATATGAATGTTATACAGATTTTGATAATATCCAATTTATATTATTTTAACTACAATTTAAAATTTTGTATGCAGTACAAAGCATACTGGTATACTAAAAATATTATTATATTTATTAAATCGGGCAATTCTGACAAAATTAAAGAATACAGTCTCTCATTTTAAATACTCAAAATAGGTAGAAATAGTTCAGCTTATGGTTTGAGAAAGTCGGGAGAAATCCATCGTATAGTTTGAGAAGGTCGGAAGAAACATATTATTACAAAATAAAAACAAATTTCAAAGTCAAGAAGAAACATAAACTGAATTTTATTACAAATAGTTTGTTGCGACTCTAACCCAGAAAGGTGTCCACATAAGCCAGGGCATGTAACATTCTGATCGTGAGATATACAATATTTTTCTTTACCCTTTACCCGAAAGTACTGGCTAACGTGAGGAGTTAGAATAACGATTGACAGTTTCTATATATACATTAAAAAATATTAATATACAAAAATATCTTGTTTGCTTTGATAACAATGTTACAATGGCCTGTAAAATTTACGATATGTTACTACTTTATTATGTAAGTCTTGTTGTCAATAAGATCACACTTTAGCTATAGCAAGATACAAAAGTCGTTCGCCTCGGAATGAAATGCGACCGAGATAACCGTACTTTTGGATAAGGGGTCAAAAAAACATTTAGTTTTTATAAAAATCAAGAACTTTGAAATATGGTCGGGAGAGACAATATGGTTTGGAAGTCTCCGAAAAAATTTGGAGAAGTAAATAAATAAGAAAAGTTTATTTTTTACAACTATACTTATTACAAACATTTCAAAATTCTCATTGTTTCCTAATCGACAATATCGATTAGCTACAATTAACGAAAGCTCATCGCGTTAATAGTGCAACGAAGGACTTAATTTTTCTACTTAGTTTATTCGTTATAAAATTGCAAAATTTAGAATTTATCAAGGGAAAATAGCACGAAAAAAAAAGGCGCTGTAATGTAGAGTTAATATTTTTAGTATCCGGGTATATCTTTACATGTTTTTTGTGACAAAAGCCACAAAATATGTTCCTGTTACAGTTACTCTATTTACGGGTTTTTTGTTTTGTTTTGATTGACATTTTGATCGAAAAATATTTTGTACATGAACATAAAAAGTATGTCAGTTAAATTCATATATACCTATGTATGCATACCTATTTACCATACAGGTAATTCAATTTCTATCAACTAAAAATTCAATTTTATTGTCAAAATTTTTATTATTTTTTTATTATAAATAGTAAACTATTGACGACAAAAATTCAAATACAATACATTTTATGTTTACATACATGTATATAGCATTATTATTATGTCAATTCAAGAAATTTTGGTGAAGGTTAATATAATATAACATGTTACATGTTTCACAGGTTTCGATCAATGCTGTCTGGCAGGATTTTATTTTTGTATATTTTTTAAACTGAGCAATAGTTATTGACATGCAATTTTTTTTTTGTTGATATATTACACTGCAATGACAAAATTTTCTGACACGCGATACGAAAATGCTTCAATTCAAGTCGTTTTTTTTTTTTTTCAGTTGTCTCGAATCTTTTTAAGCGAGCGTACGTGTTTGACTTTGAGAAATTGAACATGTGACACGCAGGTTGTAATCCTTTTCATGAGAATTAAGATTGATATCTATCGGCACAGAAGTTATTGCAAACTAGAACATTAATTGTCATCGTGCATACGAAATTGGTCGCGAAATATTGACTAGAATCATAGGAGCAGATTTAGGGTCCTTGTCATTCAAACGGAACGAGTCACCAGTTCCGATCAATCCATTGTTGTTTTACCAAAGAATGTGTGTATCAAAAATTTCCGAGACTGACCTGAAACATTTTCAGGCACACGAGCTCGCTCCGTTTCCATTGTCTTTGTTTACCGGAGAAGGAATGCGAAAAGGAACAAAGTCACTATTATACAATGCCTTCGAAACTTTGACATAAAATTTACAACCTGCGAGCCACATGTCCGATTTCTCAATGTCGCAGTTGTCTAGAGAAATCTGCGAGGGTCTCAGAAAATTTTCACGTACACTTTCTTAAAAAGACTCGAGGCAACTGAAAAACTAAAAAAAAACGAACTTGAATTTTTGCGATCGATATCTCAATAACGATGGATGATAGGTTTAAAATGCAAAGAACCTTAATCGTAGATCGTGAGAAAAACAACAAAACAGCATTTCATAAAAATTTTTGTATCTCAATGGAGAACCGAGTTATTATGAAAAAACTGAATTTAACCCTTTTTTCCAGATAGCGGAAAATCCACAAGAAAATTTCGATCGACAATTCGTAGTTAACCTTTCTAGGCCTCCTCCACGTAATATCAAAAATTTATCTTGTTAAGTTCATATGCTTATCCACCCCATTTTTTCCGACGTAATGACTGGATTATTTGCTCAAATAAAAATACAAAATCATATACTTAACGTATGAGGGTGAGACTGTTTCATAATAAAAACATGAATAAAACTAACTATAGTTAGCGACTTTTATCAGAAAGAGTTATCAATTTCAAGTAATGGATACAGTCCAAAGATAAAATCGTCCAAAAGTACACGATATTTGGATTTAGCATAATAGAAATAGAAAAAATTAGGTTATTTAAATATTTGATTCGTCTTGACGTGAAAGGTGAAAGGTGTAGGAATAAAAAAAATGTATCCAACATCAAGAGAATAACAATATATTCCTATATTTTATAAAAATAGTACAGCTTCAACAAAACAAACCAGATACATATAACAACAACCCTGGTTAAACGGTCTAGACGGATTCAATAAAAAAAAAAATAGATATAAACTTGAAATTTCACTAGGTTTGTTTGTAAACTAGAAAATATACCTTTGTATACCAACCTATTTGTGACCATGATTTTTTTATAACATAGTTTTTCGCAGGACTTTTTTTTTTGCAATATGAAGAATTATGTTTATGGGTATATATAATACGAAAACTTTTACTTTTGTTTTGTTGTTGATACTTTTATGAAAAAAATATATTTACCCACTTTTATTATTAACTTGTCGAGATTTTTATGAATACCTACAAGGTTTCTGTTTTTAAAATATTGTCCATTCATTAGTTTTATATACTGTCTGTAAACCATATTGATAGCCATTTATATTATATGAAGTAAGAGGAGTTCTTGTGGACGTTCTGATGTATAAAACAAAGAAGGATTGTATATGTGTATGCATGTACACAGCCGGTCAGACTCAACATATGAAATTGTACACATACGATATCAATCACGCACAGTAACATATAACCAGAACACCCCATAACACACAGTACACATTCCCTCCCTTTTAATACTTTAGAAAGTCCATAAAATTCATCTTACTTCATATATTTTATTTGGCTAACAAGATAGCTTACAATCGGTATATACAGGCAGATACTACTATTGTGTCCTACCTTGAAAGTCTTTGTCTAGGATAAAGTTTGGTAAAAACATCAAACACATAAAAGCACTCTATAAGATTCGTGCACTATTTGTGACAACAGTATACAATACTAAGACAATGTATCTATTCCTATATATAGACAATACACATGCACATACCACTGCAAATTTGTAAGTTATTCTTTGTATTAATATTTTTAACAAAACTGGGCAACAAACGCGAAAATTAATGTTTCAGTGCGTTGTTTACGAAAAAAATTACGAAAATAGGACCGATTTCGATCTAGTATATAGGAAAGTATCTATTTTTTTTATAATCGATATACCTCCAGCATATTATTTCGATGACATTTTGAAACATTTTCCCGTTCTCGATTTTGCATTAAAAATCAATTTTGCAAACAAAACTAAATATATTGAAGTAATGAAATTAGCGATGCTTTAAGCCTAAATTGGATGTACCAAAAATACTATAAAAAAGAACAAGAGGTGTCGAGACATCCGGTTGGAACTATGTCCCTTTTGTACAATTGATTCTTCGTACATACTCGTACATAATAAATCAAACCTCTCGTTCTTTTTAGGCTGAAAACATCCCAAATTTGATTACTTACATATATATGGTTTTGTTTACAAAATTGCTTTTTAAAGCAAAAACGAGAACGGGAAATTGTTCCAAAATCTCTTCTCAATAGTATGGATACAAACTTGTCGCTATTTGACACGTTTTAAAGTCAGGAAGGGTCTCGTAGGGCATGGATAGTAAGTCCACGAGTGGAAGTACTAAAAACCTAATGACTAAAAAAAGTCATTGTTTATCCTAGGTCAGCCTCATACACATGTAAGATAATCTAAAGTTTATGGCTAAACCATTTAAAATAAAATATAATATTACAAAACTTTATTTCGTTTAATATTATTGCAAAATGTATGTCAGTTAGTGGTTTTTCCTATTCGTTATACTTACAGTTGGGTGAATGGTTATGAGGAGCGAAAACCTAAATAGGTAAAGAGGGCGGGATGGCCCAAAAATGAAAAACCACATTTATATATAAATATAACTTAATACAAATTTAAGTTCTATTCAATATAATATTATTTTAATTTTAAAATGCATATACATTTTATTATATATGAATTATATAAAAGAAACTCACTGGTTTGGTGTAGTTTGGTCTGGGTTTTGAGAGACTGGTTGTTTGTTTACTGAGTTACTGCATAGAGCCTTGGTAACAATATATCTGAGATCACTCTGCAGTTCCTTGAAAGTTATCAAATTTTATGCGACAGCAACTGTATGGGCATAAAATTTATTTGCAGGAACTATGTTCCTTATCGCACGATTTTTGTTTGCTGGTAGGGAGTCAAAACCAAAAAAACTGCAACAGACACCAAAAGCCGACATCTAGGTTACTTACTCTCTCAAAACCAACTTGTGAAAGGTATAAAAAATAACTATTTTGTAGTGACTATTCTCTATTTGCTAGTGAGAAGTATACCACTATTTGAAATAGTGGAAAAAATTGAGTTGTAAAAGAAAACAGAGATAATTTAAAGTAAGTACAATGCAATTTTTATGTTATATCATAATAAATATCCCAATCAAACCAAACGTAATGTGCTCCTATATTGAGCTGACTACTTAATCAGAAGTATGTCTTTTCTAAACTAATACAACAATTATTTCATACAGTAAAAACTAAAAGTAGGTATAAAATGCAAGTATTTGATTACCTAAAAAATTAATACCAAAATTTTCAGAAAAATGTCTTCTTAAAAAAAAGTAAGCGCAACATTTATAATGTACTAAGGTACGAAAGGAATATAGTTCATACCGGGTGTCCCACGACATCTCTCGATCTTTCTTTCCCTAATAAAACAGATTCAAATTAATATATTAGTGGAGTCAATGAATACATAAAACAGGCTTTCTTAGGAAGTCCTCAGGAACAGCTCCGATTTTGATGATTTTTTTTTCAGAACGGTTCTTTTTGTATATTATTTAAAATCAGAAACAATTCAGATGGGGGAAATAATCTGGAGGGAGAATAGCCAATGTCGTGACTGATATATCGACTCCCAGCCTAAATCGCTAATGATAAAAGTTTGAAATTTGGAGAAGTTATTGATTTTATACTGTAAATGTCACATAAAAAAGGATTTTTCGAAATTCATCCCCTAAAAGGGTGAAATAGGGGATGAAAGTTTGTATGAAAATATATAAAAACCGTCATTTTTGAGTTCATTTCTTAACCGATTTTAAAAATTCTTTCACCTACATTAATGCTACATTATCAGCAAGTAAAATGGGCTATATTTTATTTTCAAAAAAATTAAGGTTCCGTAGCAAAAGTTAAAATCAATTAAATACTGAAACCGACATTTTTGAGTTCACTACGTTACCGATTTTAAAAGTTCTTTCACCTATAGAATGCTACATTATCAGCAAGTAACATATGTTGTATTTTATTTTCAAAAAAGTTAGGGTTCCGCACTAAAAGTTAAAATCAATTTTTGGTGTGCGTGGAAAAAAATCACGCAAGAATGAATTTTTTTATATAAGTTGCAAAAATATTGTTTAAACAATATAAATAACTAGTAGTTATCCACGTTATAGTCTTCAATTCTCTTAAGTTCCCTTATGTTCACTATTTAATGGATTGTCCTGACCATGACTTTTAGTGCAAATCCCTAATAATTTTGAAAAGAACATTCGGCCATGTCACTTGTTGATAATATAGCATTCTATAGGTGAAAAAATTTTTAAAATCGGTAACGTAGTGAACTCAAAAATGTCGGTTTCAGTATTTAATTGATTTTAACTTTTGCTACGGAACCTTAATTTTTTTGAAAATAAAATATAGCCCATTTTACTTGCTGATAATGTAGCATTATATAGGCGAAAGAATTTTTAAAATCGGTTAAGAAATAAACTCAAAAATGACGGTTTTTATATATTTTCATACAAACTTTCATCCCCTATTTCATCCTTTTAGGGGATGGATTTCGAAAAATCCTTTTTTATGTGACATTTACAGTACAAAATCAATAATTTCTCAAAATTTCAAACTTCTATCATTAGCGATTTAGGCTGGGAGTCGATATATCAGTTACGACATTGGCTATTCCCCCTCCAGATTATTTCCCCCATCTGAAATGTTTCTGATTTTAAATAATATACAAAAAGAATCGTTCTGAAAAAAAAATCATCAAAATCGGAGCTGTTCCTGAGGACTTCCAAGTAAAAACACTCATTGACTCCACTATATTGCCATTGTACAAAATGTCAAAAATGTTTCTTTTACTGTTTATTTACAAGTTGTGTTTTATGGTGTATTTTTCGCATTTGGGGGGTGCTATTTTCAGGGTACTATTTGCAATGGGATATGATCTATGATACATTAAAGTGCTGTAGTACTTTTGATTACCTATCAATAAAATACATTTTTATCGAAAATATCTTTAATAATTAAAATGTTCAAAATATATATTATATCCATTCTTAAATTTAAAAAAAAAGTCGATTTGAAAACATATAGATGTAAATTATGGTTCAAGGTACAGCACTCTCCCATATGTGAAAAAGTATTGGATATAAATAGTGAGGAGGACTGAAAATTTGGTGGAAAGGTGTAGGTATATAGTGTTTATTTAGAAAATAAGTAAACCTTTTTGAAAATGAAATATACATTTATACACACATATTCATAAAATTTACTAGAATGTCTAGTAAAAAGTATTATATATGGTCGTTGTGCCTATAGCTCGGAGTGTCCCAAAATTTTAGTATTTATAATAATTATAATAAAAAGCGTTCTCCACCTCTAATCTGCTGCAGGGATCTCAAAGCTCGTAATAAATAAATCGCAAACGTGGTTACTAATTGCGGTTGCCCATTTATGATAATGAAGTTCCACTGACTCAACTTCTGCTCCACGTGCCCTGTATTTTCCAAATTTAACTACCAGCTTATTTGAAAACTTAAAGGGTGCGGTATGTGGAAGCGAAACAAAATACGTTTCATGCAGTTTTCCCATTGATGTGGTTGGCTTTAGACACGGTGCATTATCTTAGTGGAAAGAAAAGTAAGGAAAGTCGATAACTACTTTTGAAGATTGTGACCTGCTTCGAAAATCTTGGAATCAATCGATTTCGTTATAAATTTTTCAGATTATAGCTTAAAATAGAATAATTGTGAATATTAAATATTGTGTTTATATTTTTAAAATATTTCCTTTTTTTTTTTTTTATAAACTCCAGCCATTTGACATAATTCAATACTAGTAAAACTGATGGTGTACCTTTTTTTCGTACACCCTGTACAAGTTGATTATGATGATTATGATGTAGAATTGAGCATATATTTTGTATTTGTGTGTGTGTATGGTAGCGGTAGAATAGTATTCTCTGTGGTTTTCTAAAATAATAATAATAATAATTTGTTTTATACACCCTCCCACAACACACTATATTTTATATTTTCATTCCATTTACAATTTAATGAATTGTAATATTTTAAAATATATGCTGATAAAGTAGTACAGGAGTTTGTGATACAAGACTCACTAATCATTATTTATAAATAAAAGTTGGTATTCTAAAACTGGAGAGATATAACAAGGCTCGTGGTAGTTATTTATAAATTGTTTTAAAAGATTCGCCAAGCTATAGTAGAAAAACGGTTATTTCCTCCTGTAGGTTTATTTTTGTACTGATGAGTAAGACTATTAGGTTTTGGCCGTCGACTTTCGTTGCTCTAAGTGGATGAACCGATTTTAATTTTTTGTGTCCTGAACTATGTTTTAGGTACAAGTTTACGATTCCGTATGAGAAACAACTAGAAAAGAGGCGATGATCTCGAACGGCTTAGGAAATTTTCTTAAAACAAAGCTTAGAACACTCTTGATCAAATTACCTTTCAAACAAACACAAATATCGGTTCATTTGTTTAGGAACTACGATACCATAATCTAATCGATCGATCCTGATTTTTTGTTAGAGATTTCCTTAAATTTTTTCTTCTAACTGGTTTTATTTGTCTGTTTAAAATATTTGGTAAAAATTTCGGCAATTAGCTCCCTGATTATAATATTTTTCTTTATTAAATGGTTGAAGTACCTAAATGACTATTCATTTATGGTAAATGGAATTATTTAATATTTAGATGGGATATATTTAGGAACAATATTTTCTGTTTAATATATTATTTTCAATGATGGTGCTTCTATAGTGAATCTAAGAGTACGGATAACTTCATGAAAACATTTCCAATTTAAATTAAAGAAAAAAAATTATTTCCTTTGATAAAGAGTAAATTATTATTTTTGTGAATTGAAAGCGCGATTCATTAAATCAAGACTAAAATAAGTCTTTGGTGATCTTTTGGTCTTTTCCCTACCAATAATGTAGGTGTTTGACGTCATCTAAATATAATGTGGAAGAATTCGAAAAGTGAAATATACGAATTTCTTCACTTAGTATCTTAAATGCATTTTTCTACCGCACACTTCGCTAATAAAAATCTAGTAACCTCTATATATTATAAATGTGAAAGTAAGCATGTTTGCTTGTTTGTTTGTTTGTTTGTTTGTTTTTTTGTTACGCTTTCACGCTTAAACTAGCGAATGGTTTTTAATGAAACTGTACAGAAATATAGCTGATATATCATAATAACACATGAACTATAATTTATAAAGATATATATATAAAAAAAATAAACAAAATTTAATTTAATTTGACATTTGAAACTACCATAAATTACAGATTTCTGTCAAAATAGTCAAGATAAAATATTTCAAGGCCATCTTCCCTGATATAGGTACTCAATGAATAATTACTATTATACATTTAGAAAAATAATATATTTTACCTGTGTAAAACTTTTTAGCCCAGCGAAGCGGGTGGGTATCACTCTAGTTCTTAATATTGTAAAAGTTGAAATGCATTTGAAAATTTCACTTTTTAAATTGAAAGAGTATTTATTCTGTTGTTTAACTTTTAATTTTAATTGCCTTAAATAAAGATTCCTGCCATTTTGTTTTAGTTCGGAAATGGTTTTAATACTTGACCGATTCCGACAGGTATGGTACTTACTTTCAGATCTAGGGTAAGCAACCTGCTAAATGCACTCTTTATTTTATAATATAATGTTCTAAAATAATATTAATAACAATATATATGCCCTCCATTGTTTAGAAGCTTACGAGTGAGTGTTTCATTTATCCATTACTTTTATTTAAAATATAAATAAATGGTATTTAACCCTTAAGGTTACTCTGGCACGATAAGTTTTATTACCCTTAAGGAATTTGTTGACTAGTAGACTTATTGACTAGACTAGCAAGGTGGGCCATTTTAATCTATATACCTAAGTATCTCGTTTTGTAGCTAACCAATTAAAAAATAACGGATAAGTGGATAAACAAAGTAAAAATTCATTGAGTTGAAAAAATTGCATTCGTGCCTAGAACTCGAATAGCTTAATTGGTAGGGCGCTTGACATGAATCCAAGAAGTCCGGGTTCGAGTCCTGGTTCGAGTGTATTTTTTTCAATTCTCTCTTTAATTAAAAAATAACTCTTAAAAAGAGTTTGGTGGGGGACATGACCTGATATCAGATTGGACTTAGTTCTTCCGGTTTCTTTACTGGCCAATTTAGATCCTAAACGTTAACAGATAGAATAACACTTTAAATTAGAGAGTTGATTCTCATAAGAAATTTATGTTTAAAACATTTTTTCGAAAAACGTTAGCTTTCGAAGGAAATACAACTACAAGATTGTTATTATTGCATTTAATCGAAAGAAAACACGCTTACAATGGAAAAATACTGTAGCTTGCACTATTGAAATATTGGTCTGCGTGCTTGACTTTGACCTACAATTATCGATATACTTTAAGCGTATTTTCTTTCGATTTAATGCAATAATGACATATTTTTAAATCATTTCCTCCGAAAGCTAACGTTTTTTGAAAAAATGTTTTAAACCAAATATGCTATTTTTTTTTTTTTTGAGGATCAATTTTCTAATTTAAAGTGATTGTAGGCCCACGGTCTCAATCTTTTTTTTTCTTAATGTTAGGTTAGGTTAGGTGATATTGGCTGTCCGCGAAGGATACACTTAGGCTATGAAGCCCATTGTGATACCATATGTGTTTTACCACCTCGTCAATTATTTTCAGAAGCTGAGTGCACCTCCTTCATGCATATACCATGCACTACAACAGCCCACCACAACTATTAATTAAATTAATTTTGGTTGTGATGGCGAGAATCGAACCCGCTTCTTAATGTTAAATTGTTTTGTTTTTATTTCAATTTAAAAATGTATTACTCTTAATTCATTACCCTTTACTTGACCTTATTACATAAAGAATTATCAAATTTTCTCTTTTATCAATGATTTCACGATGAACGTGAAGGGTTAAATATTATTCGTGTTTCACTGTTATTATTACACATTCTAATCGATATGAACATTAAGTAAGTCTTTTATTAAAATCTATAGTCTTAATGATTTCATCTGTGTAAGTATGTACATTATATAAAATGTTGCAGATAGTATAAATTCAAGTTTATTGTAAACTATAAATATAAGTTTATATAAACAAGATCAATCAGCCTTTCATATGCAAATACAATACTTGTTGTTCTTGTTACAATGTAATCTTTTTACATCCACTTTGAACTTTAAATATAATTAATAAATATTGACATGTAATTTCATTAGTAGTGCCGCGAGATAAGATGTGAGACTAACATGTATTTTGTTTTGCAAAAAGTGTTCTATCGTCTCGGATCGTGTCGATTCCATTATTGAAGATTAAATGACCGGTTGATATGTTTTATAAACAACTCTTTCAACGGTGGAAGTTTTTTTTTTAATTTTGTGCAGGTAGTACGAGCGAGTAGGCAAGTTTAGACTTGTGGTTGAAATTATTTGTACCTCATTTTCAACTTTGATGGTGAATTTAGTTCATGAATGTAGACGAAAAATAGGAATAAAATTTTTCGATACCTGTGTTTGGTTTATATCGAAAGTTAAAAAATTAATCAAAATTTTCAATTTTCGATATTTTGAAAATTACTCCATATATCGAAAAATTTTATTCTTATTTATATTTTTGAATTTGTCTCCCCACTACCGTGCTCAAAGTGTTTAAACTTTTGTTTTTTTTTAAATTTCCATCGACTAGTGGAGAAGTCTAAATCTATGAAAACATATCGTTCATCTATCGTTTTCCCATAAAACCAATGTTAAATATACCTTCTTTTGAAATAATTTAGTTATTTAAATAATCGAGCAATGTATCCACTCTACTCAACTGTGACACGTTATCGGGACTGATCCGTCAAGTGAATTGTTTACTGAAATCATATAAAATAATTCAATTAGTAAATATGAGATTAAAAATATCTTCTATTTTTTCCACTTTTCTTAAAATAATAATTCTATTAATTTTTTGGTATATATGCGTGATAAGAAAATAATTCTATTCCATTTTAAAAGCAACAAGCTATTTACATAAATTTAACAAAATTTAAATAATATTTTAATATTAAAATGATTTTGAATGAAGGTATATATAATATTTATCTATATTCTATAGGGGAAGATGTCATACCTTGAATAAAATTACAAAATAAATCTACTTATAGTATCTACATATTAAAATATTAGATAGGTACCTATCGATAATGTAAGCCTAAAAAAACCTGCCAGTTTTTATTATAGGAATTTTCTATTCTGAGCATAAAGTAACCGCTTATACTGCTTGGGCTATTGACTCAGGGTGAAACAGAGAAAACGGGACTCTTTTATCCTATTTGAACTCCGCCAACCAATTTTGTCGACAATCTATAAAAAAAGACAAAATAATTGTAAAATTTACAGCTTATCTATACTAATTGATTAGTGGTACAGTATGTTGTTTTGATTCAAGGTTCTACATGATGGTGAGTCTTTTACCCTCTCAACATGGTACTTTTTATTTTAAATTGAAAAATGGCAGCGCAAATACTCCCAAATGAGTAAGGATTTTGACAGAATATCATTAAAATCACAAAATCACAACACACAACAGCAAACTTGTAAATGCACAAACTGCCAATTTTTATACCATGTATATGAAATATATCGGTATACAAAGTTTAGTCCCAAGTTTGTAACGTTTAAAAATATTGATGCCACGAACAAAATTTTGATATTGGTGTTCATAAAATCACCTAATTAGAACATTTACGTAAAACATTTCTCTGTCTGTCTATCTGTCGTCTGTCCGTCTCTCATCACGATAACTCAAAAACGAAAAGAGATATCAAGCTGAAATTTTTATAGCGTACTTAGGACGTAAAAAGTGCTATCGAATTCGTAAATGAGCAATATAGGAGGTCAATTGGGTCTTGGGTCCGCAGGATTCATCTTGTAATCCGTTAGAGATAGAACATAAATTTAAACGTAAAAAATAAACACCTTTGGATGGAAAATTTTGTGTAAACATCACTGTTTACCCGTGAGAGCGCAAATTATGCGCAAACTGTATAGTATGTATTGTATGAGAATATCAGTTATATATGTGTGGCATGTATGTATCTATGAGTAATGTGAGAGTAATCAACACTGTCTATATTTGGTATTTCCACAGTTAACTCAGTCAAATGTTTATTTTCACTTATTGGTAACTAAGCTTTGACTTCATATAATTGTTGGTATAGATATCAAACAATATTTTTCAAAAAACTGAAGAATGAATATGGTAGGTTTACCATCTCTCCAAGGTACAACACCTTACCATATTCTCACTCGCACATATTTTTTATATATTTTATAAGAAAATTCTCTAAAGATTTTCCTTTTGTTTTTCTTTCTTATAACAACATAACATATATATATTTATTATATTATACATATATAATAATTATTAATGTATGTTCAAAAATATATTTTCTTTATTACAAAAGCTACTACTTTATTCAAATTTTGATTGAAAATAAACATTTATGGAAATTTGATTCAGTAAACATAATACAGCCTTGTTAGTGATTACACAAACAAATGTATAAGTATTCTTTAAAATCATCATGTATTTACATTAATTTTAACGCCATGAATTGTGTTTGGTCACATGCTAAAAGAAAAATTAAATACCAGTCATTTGCAAAAAAAAAACTGTTACTCGTGAAAATTAAAAAAGTAAAATTGGTTATCAATTTTAAAAGCTCTATAAAGAATAATTTTCTGTGTCAAAATGATCCTGAACGTGTTAAGAATTGGAGGTGGCAATCAAGAATCGAAAAAAATACAAATGAAACAGTTTATTTACAAAAATACACTCGTAACAAGACTCGAACTTGCACGTCTTGGATTCATGCCAAGCGCTTTTGCGAAAACAGAATGAAAAAAACGTCGAAATATTCTGTCTTGTCTGAAATAGTAATTTTTAGCGCACTCAAACATATAAATCGTGTTTTCCTGAAGGCATCCGATTTTTCGAATTATCTGATCGATTTTTATAATTTTACTTTTATCATTTATAACTAATGATGTTTGAGTGCACAGTTATCTGATGGGAGGTTGTAAAAAAAGGGTATTACAGAAAATACATCTTTAAATTTTGAAGATTCCGTCCTTGAATAAATTTAATTATGTATGTTTATATTTATATATAGGCTTTTGTATTTTAAGATTACTACATCACGAACATAACACACTGTGTCTAAAAAACGTTTGTAATCTGTGAATTCATTTTTTTATTTTATTCATGCTTGTTAACTTGTATTTAATTATACACAACTTTTCCTGGTGGCGTTTAATATTATTTATGAAAAACAATTGAAACAAAATAAAAAACTGATTATTATTATTTTTTCAACAAACTCAGCAGATCGGACTTCATAAAACTGGCAAAAAAGTAAACATTAATTCTGTCTAATTTCTTGCTTCGAAAGTAAGTTCTTAATTTTCCCAAAATTGTGTTTCAAAATTATTTTAATGATGTATTGGTTTTACTCAGAAAGCCTTTAAATCTTAAAAGTATTTCCATAAAAAAGGGCGAGAGGTATCGTGGGACTATGTTAAACATCTTTTGGCGTTGATGGATTTCAAACTGACGACCTTTTGCATAAGTTGCGGGATCCGTAACCATAAGTGCACGGTCTTAATGAGAATGCTATTAATATTTCAAGATAATAAATTATAAAAAAACTTTCGGCTAACTAGCCATAGTTTCAAAAACTTAAAGGCCACCTGGTAGAGAGAGAATCATACAATACTCTGTGATTTTTGGTTTTTATAACGAATAAAACCACGTATATTTTGATTATTTCACAAGACGCTTACATGTAAACATACCAAATCAGAGTGTTAGTTTAAAGCTGTGTGCTGTTTAATTAGTATTTATTTCAAACAGGATAAAAGTTTTTATAAAAAAAAAAATTTTCGTGAATTTTAATCACAAATTTCCTGTTATGTATTCGAAATGTCTTCTCTTGAAAACTGAATTAATTTTATCATATTAAATTAATTTTTTCTTTGCTTGATTTATTCATAGAATAATAAGAAATGTTTGTCAAAACAAATGTTTATTCATGCTAGAATCGTTTTTTATTAAAGCCTTGTCGGATTTATTGAATAATAAAAATTGATATTTATTATAAGTTTACTATGCGTTCGTATGTTTGATTTTTCATATTTTATTACGGCACAAACGAAATTGTTATGACTAATATAAAAAAAATTCATTGCTTACACTTAAACTAAGAATTGAATTGATTAATTTTTGTTTGGTAAAGATTCAATAAATAATTCATTGACGTATAAGTCAATATTAGAAAAAATCATTAAATTTATTTTATTCACGAAAATTTTCGTACGCCAAGACCTACAGAGTCAAAAGACAATTATTTATTGTTTTTGCAATCCGATTTACTGTATAATTGCAGTGTACTAACCGTTCAACCTTATTTCACTATTAAATAAGATAAACTAGAGACTGATTGATTTATTAGCAGAACTTTTTTTCACAGGAACAATATATAATTAATTCGCACAAGAGTGCGTTGCTTCTTAGAAACATCGCATGTTAAAATTTTGAAATGAAAATATCACTTTATTATTTGCATCACTTGACGTGTAAACAAATACACATATCAAATTTAATTTCATTCAGTTTTCTCTCTTTGAACTAATAAACCAAGCCGTGATGAACATGGCCTTTTAGAACCAGCCCAATTACTTTCTGAATATTTTATTCACTGTGTTTTTTCTTCCATACAAACAAATATGCCAGATGTGAGAGTAGAAATGTTACTTGTGTCTTTTTTTTAGATTTGATCTGCAAAACAAAATCTTAATTTGTCAACTTTTTTTAAAGCTTGTTCTTTTTTGCGATATAGGTAGAAACTGAATATGGGTAGTACAAAAATTGTATTTTATGATAGGATCTTAATCCACATTTTTTTATATCGGATCGGTTTTTCTTAGATGGATAAAAATATATTACCATTCATAACAATACACTTATATATGAGGGGCTATATATATATTTCCAAATTCTATAATTCAAAACAAAGAAATGTTAGTAGAAGAGTCATGTATGTTTCAGCGCAAAAGAATGGTACACTTTTCAAAAAAGGGCAAACCTAGGTGAATGTTGGAAACCTCGGTTGAATGCGAAGTTGGAGGGGATAGATGACGTCATTGACCAATAGTAAATCAAGATGGCGTTGGGAGGTGTGGTGGGGGTGAGGAATGACATAAACGGGGCTTGACCAATAGTGATGGGCGTGGTTGACAGGAGTGTGTTTCTTGGAAGTGAGGCTTAAAGGGGGCGGGAATTGGACGTTAGATGAGATAATCGAGCCCACTTTCAACCCCAAAGTACGGTACACTTTTCCAAAAAGGGCAAACCTAGGTGAATGTTGGAAACCTCGGCATTGACCAATAGTAAATCAAGATGGCGTCGGGAGGTGTGGTGTTGGGGAATAATGGCTGCCTAAGCATTGATGACGTCATTGACCAATAGTAAATCAAGATGGCGTTGGGAGGTGTGGTGGGGTGAGGAATGGCTAAACGGGGGGTTGGCTTTAACCAATAGTGGCGGAGAGTGAACAGGGGGCGGGACGTAAGGGCAAACCTAGGTGAATGTTGGAAACCTCGGCATTGGCCAATAGTAAATCAAGATGGAGTCGGGAGGTGTGGTGTTGGGGAATAATGGCTGCCTAAGCATTGATGACGTCATTGGCTTTGACCAATAGTGGCGGAGAGTGAACGGGGGGCGGGACGTTGACATTAGTCAGCAATTTTCAAGAATATGTTAATTTGACCTTGAAAAATATTGTAATTTGACACTTTATACATGATAAAATTCAAAACACGTGACCGGATGTTAATATTTTTTTATGATTAAGCAATGTAATATGACACTTGAAATTTACATAATAAAAATACATGTTCAAACTTGTTTGAATGGACTTTGATCTTAAAATAATTTTACACGTGTCAGCAATTTTCAAGAATATGTTTGACCTTGAAAAATATGATATCATCATCTTGTAACAAGTTCAAACTTGTTTGAAATAATTTTACATGCGTCAAAACACGTGACCGGATGCTAATATTTTTTTATGATTAAGCAATGTAATATGACACTTGAACGTGTTAGATAATAATTTGCAAATCTGAATTCCAAGAAAAGAATATTATGAGTCTGCAATTTTCAAGAATATGTTGAAATAGATATCATCTAACCTTGAAAAATATTGTAATTTGACACTTTAAGTATACATGATAAAATTCAAGATACGTGACCGGATGTTAATATTTTTTTATGATTAAGCAATGTAATATGACACTTGAAATTTACATAATAAAAATACATGTTCAAACTTGTTTGAACTTGTTTAAACTTGTCTGAATTCCAAGAAAAAATAATTAGTTTGAATTACGATTATAAAAATATCAAATTACAACTTTTTTAGTGGTGGGGATAATGCTATAAAAAGTGATGTACGTAGCTGTTGAAGTATCTCTTTTGAAATTCACCTTTGCTTCAGTTAGTTTTTTCCGCATATATTTTTTACGTTATTTTTATTATTATTATTATTATTATTATTATTATTATTATTTTGTTTTTGATATATTTATTATTCTAAACTTAGTCTATATATTTTATAAAAAAAAACAAATATTACTCATTTGCCAGTTAACTCTAGTGTTGAACGGTTCGGTAACGTATATTTTGCTTAGTATTTGAAAATATAACGGTAAGTGTATAAATTTTTTAAATAATATTGTGAAACTTAAATATAATTTTTTTGAAAGATGGACACCTACGAACAAAATGTTATGCAAACGCTAAACGCGGTACCTCAAGGTGGTAGCACTGATATGATGAAGAAAGTGGAGAGAGCGTTGAGGCTCATCAAGACGGTGGAGGAAGCTGAGCGATGGATGATACTTAATAAGCAGAACATCCGCTTATTCAAAAAGATGTTGATGTTAAAGAAAGAAAATCCTCTGCGTCTTGAAGCTAATATTGGACTTTGTAAATCATACCAGCGGCAACTTCACCGACTGCGATTAGATTTAGTTAAGCAAGGTGGTGGTGTCACCAAAAAACAAAATCGACATCTAATCTGGGAGACAATTGAAACCCACCACCAGGGCAGGGTGAAGACTGGTATGATTACCAATTTGGATTATAAAGATCCAAATATATTTTTCAACCGGGCATTTCCAATGTTTAGAAGACACGTTCGGCGTGAGCTAGTGAAGCATCCCCTCAAGGTAAGTAAAATTTAAGATTTATAATTTAAATAGTCTAATGAGATTTTTTTTCAGGTGTATATTATGTTCACGGGCAATTTCATTAAGCCCACCACCAAAGAGGAGGATTTGAAAACATTTATAACGTCGGCCAAGGAAATGTATCTGACAACGGACATGCAGGAGTGGTACAATGATCATGTCAAAAACTATTTGCTGAAAAAATTGGAAGAATTCCAGGAACGCGATAGCGGTTGGGCTCTTGACATGATCATAAATATTCGAGTCCACATGAATAAGTACTCTCCGATCACAGCTGGGACTTTTTGTGAACTACCACCAGTCATCAAAAATAAATTGGCTGTGGTTAATGTCCGGAATGATGACCAACACTGTTTTCTATGGTCGATAATGTCAGCACTTTACCCGGTTGAAAAGGATCCTCAACGCTTGAATAAGTACCCGCACTATAGTCATTATTTGAAATATGATGGATTAAAGTTTCCCATGTCTCTGGATCAAATTAATAAATTTGAAAAGATGAACCCGCAGCTATCGATTAACGTGTACGGCTACAAAGTTACGTTTCTACGTGATTTAGAAATTTTCCCTGTACGCGTTAGTTCGAACACTGCGGGGCAGAAAATTCATCTATTGGCTGTGGAGAATGGGAACAGTCACCACTTTTGCTGGATAAAAAATTTAGCAAAGTTGAGTCGATCGGGTGTAACAAAACACGTAGGTAAAATTTATTTATGTGATCGATGTCTCAACTATTTTGCTACAGAAGTCAAACTCCAACAGCATTCAGTAAATTGTGGTGAAAAAGAAGCGGTGTGGGTACGAATGCCTGAAACTGATGACGAGCGGTTCGTTGAGTTCAAAGATTTCAACAGCAAGGAACGTGTTGAGTATATGGTGTACGCTGACTTTGAGGCACTATTGGTACCACAACATCATGAAGACATGGAAATGGATCATGGGTCTTATACAAAAAATATTCAAAAACATGTACCCTACAGTGTAGGTTACTATGTTCATTGTACCCATGATCCCAACCAATCGTTTTATAAGGCATACCGTGGTGCTGATTGTGTCAAGTGGTTTGTTCATGAACTGGAACAAGTAGCGTACTCATTAGAGCAAAAAATAAAACACGTTAAACCAATGTATCCGCTCACCGTCGAACAAGAACTGGATTTTATGTCAGCAGAGAAGTGTCACATTTGTGATAAAGATTTCGTATCCAATTCCATACGTGTTCGCGACCATTCACATCGCACAGGTAATGTAATTTATTTATTATTTTTTAATTTCATCTAATTTTATATTAATCTATTTTAGGTATCTACCGTGGAGCAGCACACCAATTTTGTAATCTGCATTATCAAGATTCAAGGGTGATACCTGTTGTGATGCACAACTTAAGTGGGTACGATTCGCATTTTATTATTGAAGCTCTGCTGACGGAAATCGACGGTCAAGTTGATGTGTTGCCCATCAACAAAGAAAAGTACATCAGTTTCACAAAGCACGTCTCGGACATTCAATTAAGATTCATTGATTCCTTCCGATTTCTCGCAGACAAGTTGGAAAATCTGGCCTCATATTTAGATAATGATAAAAAATCCATTTTACATAAAGAGGTAAATGATAAAAAATAATTAATTTTTAATACAGGGTTGTAATTTGTTTTTTAATTTTTTATAGGTCAGTAATGATGAACAATTTCAATTGCTAACGAGAAAAGGTGTATTTCCATATGAATACATGAGTAGCTGGGGACGTCTCCAAGAGACAAAATTACCACCAAAGGAGGCGTTCTACAGTGTGTTAACAGATGAACACATAACGGATGAGGATTATAACCATGCGATACAGGTATGGAACACATTCAATTTACATACACTAGGTGATTATTCAGACCTGTATATGAAAACTGATGTGTTACTACTTGCGGATATTTTTGAAAATTTCCGTAACACTTGTATTCATAGCTATAATCTCGATCCTAGTCACTATTACACACTTCCTGGCTATACGTGGAGCGCCATGTTGAAATACACCAATATCAAATTGGAATTGTTCACGGATATTGATGACTTGTTGTTTATCGAGAAAGGAATCAGAGGCGGTGTAAGTCAATGTTCTAATCGCTATGCTAAGGCAAACAATAAGTACATGGAAGAGGGGTATGATAAAACTCAAGAAGATGTCTACCTTATGTATTATGATGTGGTGAACCTATATGGTGCAGCAATGTGTGGATACCTACCAACAGGAAATTTTAAGTGGGTCGACACACCAAACATCGAGGATGTTGCAGATGATTCACCAGTCGGGTACATTTTAGAAGTAGACCTTGAAATACCCCAACATCTACATGATAACTTTAGCGATTTACCGCCATGTCCGGAGACAACGAAACCACCTGGATCAAAACAAAAATATCTTCTGTCAACCCTTTACAATAAGACCAACTATGTCGTGCACTACAGGAATTTAAAACTGTATACACAACTCGGTGTTAAGGTAACAAAATACCACCGTGTGTTACAATTCGATCAATCTGCATGGTTGAAACCATATATTGATTTCAATACCGAGATGCGCAAGAACGCCTCAAATGAGTTTGAAAAAGCATTATTCAAACTCATGATTAATGCCATCTTCGGTAAAACCATGGAGAATGTGAGGAAACATCGGGTTGTGTACATACGAAAAAATTGGGATGGAAAACATGGTGTGAAGAAATTAATTGCCAATCCCAATTTTCACAGTATGATGGTGCTCGACAATGACGTCAGTATTGTTGAAATGAAAAAATCACAGATACGTTTCAACAAACCCATCTACATAGGCTTCACAATTTTAGACATATCGAAAACGTTTGTGTATGACTTCCACTACAACTACATGTACCAACGGTACAACCCCACAAATGTCAGGTTATTATACACAGACACCGATAGTCTAATTTATAGCGTGAAAAATACTGACGTCTTTGAGGTCATGAAACAGGATATTAATCGTTTTGATACGGCTGACTATGCACCCGACAACATCTATGGTATGCCACTACGTAATAAGAAAGTCAAGGGTTTAATGTCCGATGAAAATAATGGTGATGTTATGCTAGAATTTGTCGGATTACGTAGCAAAATGTATGCTATTCGGGTGCAAAATAAAAAAGAGACTAAACGATCCAAGGGTCTCAAGAAGTCAGCTATCCGAAAACTTACTTTTGAGGACTATAAGCGGTGTTTGCTTGAGAACCGTAACTTTTACCATGTTCAGCAAAGCATCCAATCCAAGCGACACCGCTTACATACCATCAAACAGCAGAAAGTGGGCTTATCACCATTTGACCAAAAACGATACATTACTCACAATTCATGTGAAACAAAACCATGGGGCCACTATAGCATTATTTGTTGAGTGTAAGTATTTTATATTTTTTGTTTTTAATATTTAGCTAATTTTTGCTGTTGTTTCAGAAATGTGTCCTGCTGTTGTGATGATCCTCAAAGTGGTTCGGTATTGTGATAGGTGTACAAACAATTGATAGAGTAGTGCGCATGAACAATTGATAGAGTAGTGGTGGGGGTGTAAAAAAAAACTGATAGTTAGGTAGAATTATTGTAGAAAACAATTTAGTGTTAGTTTAAACATACAAAAATGCAAGACTTTGGTAATCATAATAGTGATAACAACTGTATTGTTAATATGATTAAAGATAATTGTAGTTTAAGCACTTTAAACAATGTGTTAACAAAGTATTTTAAAACATTGGTTAATATGGCAATTAAATGTGGTCGACCGGAAACTTTAAACTACCTTATTGATAAGGTAGAACAAATGGACTTAGAAGTGAAATTTTCCCCATCATCAGACGATGAAGACAAACAAATTTGGAACTGGATTTTAAAAAATATCCACTCTGGACAAAAAGATGGAATTGTAGGACTATCCATTTTTGAACAATCTTACTACAGTGTATTTACATCAAACGAGTTATCCGACTATGTTCAAGTGAAAGAAATAATTGAAAATTATCTTATGAAGAAAGATGATGATGATAATGGACACTTTTCAGAATAATAATTATAATGTATTTTCGATAATTTATAAATATATATTTTTTAAATATTATTATAATACAACTCTGTTTTTATACTTTTCAGAATAATAATTATAATGTATTTTCGATAATTTATAAATATATATTTTTTAAATATTATTATAATAAAACTCTGTTTTTATATGTTAGAGATAAAATTTTACAATAAAAATAATATTTTTACAATGTGATATTTTTTATTTTTTTATAAATCACAAGTATGTTCACAAAAGCGGTCCACTATGACAAATTTTTGTTTGTTACAAGTATGTTCGCAAAAACGTTCCACTATAAAAGGAGACTTTTTTGTCAATATATGAATTGTGTAAAGAGTCGTACCCTAACCGGACTTTAACTTTGGATCCACGTTTAGCTAAGACCTTTTCCATTAAATAAATGTTCGGATCGTGAACTTTTTGTAATTCTTCGGCATAGAAACCACCCATTACTTGAGGAAAACAAATATAATTAAATAACAAGTTTATAATAACTTTATCAAAAATTAAAAAGCCGGAGTAAAATCGGCGAAAGTCGGAGCAAAATCGACGAAAACTGGAGTAAAACCGGAGTAAAATCGGCGAAAGTCGGAGTAAAACCGGTGTAAAATCGGCGAAAGTCGGAGCAAAATCGGTGAAAACTGGAGTAAAACCGGAGTAAAATCGGCGAAAGTCGGAGCAAAATCGGTGAAAACCGGAGTAAAACCAGAGTAAAATCGGTGAAAGCCGGAGTAAAATCGGCGAAAGTCGCAGCAAAATCGGTGAAAACCAGAGTAAAACCGGAGTAAAATCGGCGAAAGTCGGAGCAAAATCGGTGAAAACCAGAGTAAAACCGGAGTAAAATCGGCGAAAGTCGGAGTAAAATCGGTGAAAACCTGTTTAAAACTGGTCTGTATCTGTTTAATACTGGTCTGTAGCTGTTTAATACTGGTTTTGACCTGTTTAATACTGGTCTGTATCTGTTTAATACTGGTTTTGACCTGTTTAATACTGGTCTGTATCTGTTTAATACTGGTTTTAACCTGTTTAATACTGGTTTTGACCTGTTTAATACTGGTTTTAACCTGTTTAATACTGGTTTTGACCTGTTTAATACTGGTTTTGACCTGTTTAATACTGGTTTTGACCTGTTTAATACTGGTCTGTATCTGTTTAATACTGGTCTGTATCTGTTTAATACTGGTTTTGACCTGTTTAATACTGGTTTTAACCTGTTTAATACTGGTTTTAACCTGTTTAATACTGGTCTGTACCTGTTTTATACTGGTTTTAACCTGTTTAATACTGGTCTGTATCTGTTTAATACTGGTTTTAACCTGTTTAATACTGGTCTGTTTAGAAAGAGGTCTGGTTTTCAAATCTAACAAGCATCATCAATCAACCCATATAATATGCTCTTTATATGGAATATAATAAATCAACTTGTACTTTAGATTAGATAAAAAAAATTTTATTTAAAAAAATTATAATTTTATATTAAAACAAAATACATAATCATCTAATTTTTTAATATTATTTATTGTTTAAATATGATCTTTTAGGTAGGGTGTCACACATAAAAACACCACAAAAATACGGAATTTTAAATTGTTTAGCATACGCATGTAGATCTGTATCGTAAAGTGCTCTGGGTTGTATTAAAATTTTAGTCTTAGTTACATTGCATTTTCATAAACAACAACCTGCTCTGAGTGTTTATTACCAGAAAATACAGACACACAAACATATCATGGTCGTCTATTTTCAGATTCACTATGAACAATTATATGTGGCCCTAGTGGTTGTGGTAAAACCAATGTTATGTTGAATTTAATTTAAGATGAAAATGGTTTACGCTTTGAAAACATTTATGTGTACAGTAAATCTGTTTACCAACCGAAATATCAATTACTAGAAGAGACTTTAAAATTAGTGAAAGGGGTTGGCTATTTTTCCACTTAGTGATACTAGTGAAATTCCTAGTCTGAATGAAGCTCGAGAAAAAAGTCTTTTCATTTTTGATGATGTGAGCTGTCATTCACAACAGAGAAGTAGAGAATACTTTAGTATGGATCGTCATCGAAAAATTGATTGTTTCTACCTATGTCAGAGCTACGCACGTGTTCTAAAGCATAACATAAGGGGCAATGTTAATTGCTTGGTGCTATTCAAAACGGATGAAATGAATCTAAAACACATATTCTACAATCATGTTGGCTCTGATATGAATTTTCAAAAATTTCATGATTTATATCGACATTGTTGGAGTTCACCAAATGGATTTGTTGTAATAATGAAAAATTTCTCTATGAATGCAGGTCGTTATAGGAATGGATTTGATGAATTTATTGAACTGTAGTGTCACCAATACTTTGTGTGTTTTTTCAGATTCATAATAATAATTTTTTTCTGTAAATTTTTTTTAAAATGTAAATTTTAATCATTAATAAATAAAAAAAAATATTTATAAGATTTTTATTAAATAAAACCTTTATTCTAATCTCATAACACGTGTAAAATTATTTTAAGATCTAATGCGATTCAAACAAGTTTAAACATGTTCAAACAAGTTTGAACATGTATTTTTATTCAAACAAGTTTGAACTTGTAACAAGATGATGATATCATATTTTTCAAGGTCAAATTAACATATTTTTGAAAATAGCTGACACATGTAAAATTATTTTAAGATCAAAGTCCATTCAAACAAGTTTGAACATGTATTTTTATTATGTAAATTTCAAGTGTCATATTACATTGCTTAATCATAAAAAAATATTAATATCCGGTCACGTGTTTTGATACATGTAAAATTATTTCAAACAAGTTTGAACTTGTTACAAGATGATGATATCATATTTTTCAAGGTCAAACATATTCTTGAAAATTGCTGACACGTGTAAAATTATTTTAAGATCAAAGTCCATTCAAACAAGTTTGAACATGTATTTTTATTATGTAAATTTCAAGTGTCATATTACATTGCTTAATCATAAAAAAATATTAACATCCGGTCACGTGTTTTGAATTTTATCATGTATAAAGTGTCAAATTACAATATTTTTCAAGGTCAAATTAACATATTCTTGAAAATTGCTGACTAATGTCAACGTCCCGCCCCCCGTTCACTCTCCGCCACTATTGGTCAAAGCCAATGACGTCATCAATGCTTAGGCAGCCATTATTCCCCAACACCACACCTCCCGACTCCATCTTGATTTACTATTGGCCAATGCCGAGGTTTCCAACATTCACCTAGGTTTGCCCTTACGTCCCGCCCCCTGTTCACTCTCCGCCACTATTGGTTAAAGCCAACCCCCCGTTTAGCCATTCCTCACCCCACCACACCTCCCAACGCCATCTTGATTTACTATTGGTCAATGACGTCATCAATGCTTAGGCAGCCATTATTCCCCAACACCACACCTCCCGACGCCATCTTGATTTACTATTGGTCAATGCCGAGGTTTCCAACATTCACCTAGGTTTGCCCTTTTTGGAAAAGTGTACCATACTTTGGGGTTGAAAGTGGGCTCGATTATCTCATCTAACGTCCAATTCCCGCCCCCTTTAAGCCTCACTTCCAAGAAACACACTCCTGTCAACCACGCCCATCACTATTGGTCAAGCCCCGTTTATGTCATTCCTCACCCCCACCACACCTCCCAACGCCATCTTGATTTACTATTGGTCAATGACGTCATCTATCCCCTCCAACTTCGCATTCAACCGAGGTTTCCAACATTCACCTAGGTTTGCCCTTTTTTGAAAAGTGTACCATTCTTTTGCGCTGAATTAATCATTGTTTTGTTTTATCTATGAAATGACCTCACCACCTTATTTTCAGGTTATAAATACACCTTGTTTGTGATAATTATATTCGCACCATCAAGTAATTTTGAGTAATAAACATGAATCAAAAAACATTTGTATTACAACAATATTTTTATATTGTTTTGTGTTAGTTAAAAATTGCTTCAATAAAATTTCATGAACCTAGTCTAATATATATTCATATTAAAAAAATACATTTCCTTTTTTAAAACACAAATATGTTCACAAAAGCGGTCCACTATGACAAAAATTTTTTGTTACAAGTATGTTCGCAAAAACTTTCCACTATAAAAGGAGACTTTTTTTATCAATATATGAATCATGTAAAGAGTCGAACCCTAACCACGTGACTTTAACGTTAGATCCATGTTTAGCTAAGACCTTTTCCACTAAATAAATGTTTGGATCGTGAACTTTTTGTAATTCTTCAGCATAGAAACCACCCTTTATATCTTTGTTGTTGTAATCCTTCAATAAATATGTTCTTGGGTTTGTAAGTTTCACCTCGTGAATGGTGAATATTTCTGGTAACTACTCCGATTTTATAAGTTTTTGTTAAAAACTACTCCGATTTTATAAGTTTTTTAACAAAATTGATTTGATAACTGCTTTAATACTCTGATTTTTTCAATTTTTTTAATAAAATTGTTTTTATATCTGCTTTAATACTCTGATTTCTCAGTTCATATCTGGTTCATATCCAAATCTAACGGGACAGGAGAAAGAGAATTCTTAAGAATATGTTGAAATAGATATCATCTAACCTTGAAAAATATTGTAATTTTACACTTTAAATATACATGATAAAATTCAAGACACGTGACCGGATGTTTATTTTTTTTTTATGTTGAAATAGATAACATCTAACCTTGAAAAATATGATATCATCATCCTGTTACAAGTTCAAACTTGTTTTAATCGACTTAAAATAATTTTACACGTGACCGGATGCTAATATTTTTTTATGATTAAGCAATGTAATATGACACTTGAACGTGTTAGATAATAATTTGCAAATCTGAATTCCAAGAAAAGAATATTATGAGTCAGCAATTTTCAAGAATATGTTGAAATAGATTTGACCTTGAAAAATATGATATCATCATCTTGTAACAAGTTCAAACTTGTTTGAAATAATTTTACATGTATCAAAACACGTGACCGGATATTAATATTTTTTTATGATTAAGCAATGTAATATGACACTTGAAATTTACATAATAAAAATACATGTTCAAACTTGTTTGAATGGACTTTGATCTTAAAATAATTTTACATGTGTCAGCTATTTTCAAAAATATGTTAATTTGACCTTGAAAAATATGATATCATCATCTTGTTACAAGTTCAAACTTGTTTGAATAAAAATACATGTTCAAACTTGTTTGAACATGTTTAAACTTGTTTGAATCGCATTAGATCTTAAAATAATTTTACACGTGTTATGAGATTAGAATAAAGGTTTTATTTAATAAAAATCTTATAAATATTTTTTTTTATTTATTAATGATTAAAATTTACATTTTAAAAAAAATTTACAGAAAAAAATTATTATTATGAATCTGAAAAAACACACAAAGTATTGGTGACACTACAGTTCAATAAATTCATCAAATCCATTCCTATAACGACCTGCATTCATAGAGAAATTTTTCATTATTACAACAAATCCATTTGGTGAACTCCAACAATGTCGATATAAATCATGAAATTTTTGAAAATTCATATCAGAGCCAACATGATTGTAGAATATGTGTTTTAGATTCATTTCATCCGTTTTGAATAGCACCAAGCAATTAACATTGCCCCTTATGTTATGCTTTAGAACACGTGCGTAGCTCTGACATAGGTAGAAACAATCAATTTTTCGATGACGATCCATACTAAAGTATTCTCTACTTCTCTGTTGTGAATGACAGCTCACATCATCAAAAATGAAAAGACTTTTTTCTCGAGCTTCATTCAGACTAGGAATTTCACTAGTATCACTAAGTGGAAAAATAGCCAACCCCTTTCACTAATTTTAAAGTCTCTTCTAGTAATTGATATTTCGGTTGGTAAACAGATTTACTGTACACATAAATGTTTTCAAAGCGTAAACCATTTTCATCTTAAATTAAATTCAACATAACATTGGTTTTACCACAACCACTAGGGCCACATATAATTGTTCATAGTGAATCTGAAAATAGACGACCATGATATGTTTGTGTGTCTGTATTTTCTGGTAATAAACACTCAGAGCAGGTTGTTGTTTATGAAAATGCAATGTAACTAAGACTAAAATTTTAATACAACCCAGAGCACTTTACGATACAGATCTACATGCGTATGCTAAACAATTTAAAATTCCGTATTTTTGTGGTGTTTTTATGTGTGACACCCTACCTAAAAGATCATATTTAAACAATAAATAATATTAAAAAATTAGATGATTATGTATTTTGTTTTAATATAAAATTATAATTTTTTTAAATAAAATTTTTTTTATCTAATCTAAAGTACAAGTTGATTTATTATATTCCATATAAAGAGCATATTATATGGGTTGATTGATGATGCTTGTTAGATTTGAAAACCAGACCTCTTTCTAAACAGACCAGTATTAAACAGGTTAAAACCAGTATTAAACAGATACAGACCAGTATTAAACAGGTTAAAACCAGTATAAAACAGGTACAGACCACTATTAAACAGGTTAAAACCAGTATTAAACAGGTTAAAACCAGTATTAAACAGGTCAAAACCAGTATTAAACAGGTCAAAACCAGTATTAAACAGGTTAAAACCAGTATTAAACAGATACAGACCAGTATTAAACAGATACAGACCAGTATTAAACAGATCAAAACCAGTATTAAACAGGTCAAAACCAGTATTAAACAGGTCAAAACCAGTATTAAACAGGTCAAAACCAGTATTAAACAGGTCAAAACCAGTATTAAACAGGTTAAAACCAGTATTAAACAGATACAGACCAGTATTAAACAGGTCAAAACCAGTATTAAACAGCTACAGACCAGTATTAAACAGATACAGACCAGTTTTAAACAGGTTTTCACCGATTTTACTCCGACTTTCGCCGATTTTACTCCGGTTTTACTCTGGTTTTCACCGATTTTGCTCCGACTTTCGCCGATTTTACTCCGGTTTTACGCAGTCGGTGAAGTTGCCGCTGGTATGATTTACAAAGTCCAATATTAGCTTCAAGACGCAGAGGATTTTCTTTCTTTAACATCAACATCTTTTTGAATAAGCGGATGTTCTGCTTATTAAGTATCATCCATCGCTCAGCTTCCTCCACCGTCTTGATGAGCCTCAACGCTCTCTCCACTTTCTTCATCATATCAGTGCTACCACCTTGAGGTACCGCGTTTAGCGTTTGCATAACATTTTGTTCGTAGGTGTCCATCTTTCAAAAAAATTATATTTAAGTTTCACAATATTATTTAAAAAATTTATACACTTACCGTTATATTTTCAAATACTAAGCAAAATATACGTTACCGAACCGTTCAACACTAGAGTTAACTGGCAAATGAGTAATATTTGTTTTTTTTTATAAAATATATAGACTAAGTTTAGAATAATAAATATATCAAAAACAAAATAATAATAATAATAATAATAATAATAATAATAATAAAAATAACGTAAAAAATATATGCGGAAAAAACTAACTGAAGCAAAGGTGAATTTCAAAAGAGATACTTCAACAGCTACGTACATCACTTTTTATAGCATTATCCCCACCACTAAAAAAGTTGTAATTTGATATTTTTATAATCGTAATTCAAACTAATTATTTTTTCTTGGAATTCAGACAAGTTTAAACAAGTTCAAACAAGTTTGAACATGTATTTTTATTATGTAAATTTCAAGTGTCATATTACATTGCTTAATCATAAAAAAATATTAACATCCGGTCACGTATCTTGAATTTTATCATGTATACTTAAAGTGTCAAATTACAATATTTTTCAAGGTTAGATGATATCTATTTCAACATATTCTTGAAAATTGCAGACTCATAATATTCTTTTCTTGGAATTCAGATTTGCAAATTATTATCTAACACGTTCAAGTGTCATATTACATTGCTTAATCATAAAAAAATATTAGCATCCGGTCACGTGTTTTGACACATGTAAAATTATTTCAAACAAGTTTGAACTTGTTACAAGATGATGATATCATATTTTTCAAGGTCAAACATATTCTTGAAAATTGCTGACACGTGTAAAATTATTTTAAGATCAAAGTCCATTCAAACAAGTTTGAACATGTATTTTTATTATGTAAATTTCAAGTGTCATATTACATTGCTAATTCAATAAAAAAAAAATATTAACATCCGGTCACGTATCTTGAATTTTATCATGTATAAAGTGTCAAATTACAATATTTTTCAAGGTCAAATTAACATATTCTTGAAAATTGTTGACTAATGTCAACGTCCCGCCCCCGTTCACTCTCCGCCACTATTGGTCAAAGCCAATGACGTCATCAATGCTTAGGCAGCCATTCCTTCCCCCACCACACCTCCCGACGCCATCTTGATTTTTACAGCGCTACTATTGGTCAATGACGTCCCCCCTCCAACTTCGCATTCAACCGAGGTTTGCCCTTTTTTGGAAAAGTGTACCATCCAACTGGGCTGAAAGTGGGCTCGATTATCTCATCTAACGTCCAATTCCCGCCCCCCTTTAACCCCCTTTAACCCCCACTTCCAAAACCACGCCCACCACTTTAAGCCCCACTTCCGCCAAGAAACACACTAACGCTCTGTCAGCCACGCCCCACCACACCTCCCAACGCCATCTTGATTTACTATTGGTCAATGACGTCATCAATCCCCTCCAACTTCCGAGGTTTCCAACATTCACCTAGGTTTGCCCTTTTTTGAAAAGTGTACCATCAAAACGGGGTTACTTGAGGTCAAACTGCGCCAGGACCGCTGTGACTCTTCTACTAATGTTGCCTGAAAAACATACACGCCATATGTTTTTCTTTAATATCGAGTATTGACAAAAAATGTTCTTTATATTAATTTATCATACATACACAGAAATGGTTCTTGTGTCCTCTGGCCTAAGGCCATAAAAGTTGGTACCTATATACAAAAATTTCACTCATGTAAGTAGTTAAGGCTCTAGAGAAATTAAAAATTATAGAATAACTAGCTGTTAAACCCGCTTCGCTGGGTTGTTTTTGCACATTTAAATATCAAAATTGTTAAATGAAAGACTTTTTTTTAATTCTCTCTGTGTGTACGGAACAGTAAGATTTTTTTGGCCGATCCCAATATTATGTCTACACTCTCTGTGTGTACGGAAAAGTAAGGGAAAGATCGATAGAAACCCATGGAACATTCCAGAATATTCGAGAAAGTTCTAGAAAATTCGATAGAAATCCATAGAACATTCCAGATTGTTCGAGAAAGTTTGATAAAATTCAATAAAAATCCATACAACATTCGAGAATATTCGAGAAAGTTATAGAAAATTCGATAGAAATCCATAGAACATTCCAGAATGTTCAAGAAAATTCTAGAAAATTTGCGCCAGTAGCGCCATCTAGTGAAAATTGTACTATTGACAGTGGGGCCTATTGTACTATTAGAACTATTTTTTTAATCTATTTTCTATGAATTCCTAGATCATTTTTAATTTCACCCCCACCAAACTCCCTTATTCACAATGGGAGCCTAGGGGCTACCCAATGACATAATCCCCTACCGAAGGTCAATGGTTAGTTTTAGGGAAAATCGGGGACATACAAACAAACACTCTCTTTTTATATATATAGATTTTAACTATACTTAAGTTAACTGAAGTTTTATAAAATGAGGAATTCATTGTATACAATTATATATTTTCAGGCTTTCAGGATTTCAGGCTGATAATAATAACTTTTTTATCAGAGTGTTGATTCATCTCCACATTTAAATATATACGTCATATTTTGTGTAAAAACATTTTCAGAATCAATTATTTTATTTGACAGACAAATTTTAATATACATCTTTGAAAACACAAATAAATATTTATATTTCAAAGGCAGAATATCAAAACCTTTAAATGTTTATATTATCCATATAAAATTTTTTGTTGTTTAGTATAATATATTATTTCACCTTTGACATTAAAACTGAATGTAGGTATAAAGTATTAAAAGTAAAACAATCAAATTATATGCGGAATCATATATTTTATTTGATTGGTTGTTCGATGTGCGAAGTTGTTCCATATTTGAAACAATGAAAGAATAAATGAAAATATCGAGAAAGCGTATTCGTTGTGTGCGTAGTCATGTTATGACTAATTTGCAATGCTTTACGTATTAATATTATAGAAAATGTCAAATTGAAATTATTGAAAAACACTAATTAAACTTAATACATTAAAAATTGTGAAAATAAGAAATCAAATTGCACAAATACACAAATTTTCAAATGTAAATTATCATAATTATTTATTTAAATTTGTTAGACAATAATATTAAATTTTCAATGTAAGTCATAAATGCAATCCATACAATTATATATGCATCCATACAATTCTATAATTAAAGTAGTGTATCGTTACCATGAAAACGCCTCCAAAAAAACTCACGCACGATGCGAATATAGGAATCAGACTAATTATACATATATGTCTATAATCCAAGTCACAACACGTAAAGCTGAACCTCCTTCCCAATGTTTCTACCATATTTGAAATATGCATACTTTTTTTACTTGCAATTTAAAAATTTAAATAAAAAATACTTTATACGGAAAAACTTGTATTCCACTAAAAACTAAAAAATACGTTTCTTATGTGTCACTCATACATGACTATTTATGAGCGCGTTCAGCTTTTACAAATAAACATGTATTAGCACAAATTGACTCGTAAGAAAAATTATTAAAACTTTATAAAATTATTAATACAATAAAAGTTTGAGACTAAAAAAATATGTTTTATTTAAAATTTCATTTTAAATATATTTTTATCCGCCGAATCCAATTTTCGAAGTTGGTTCAGCTCAATGATGCAAAAATTATTGTAAACAAAGAAGAAAATTAAAAATTTGCCATTGGAAAATGATTATTTTTAGACTTTGTGATACGTTAAATGCAAAAAAGGTATCTATGGGGTTTTGTGGTGACAGCCATCGTCTTTCATGTTAAAATAATCATCGAACATTCTATGAAATCTAAATCCTAAATGATTTTTATAATATTTTAACGGGTTTATTGCCACAATAATTAAAATCTAAGAATGAGAAAATATGATGACGAAAAACTGCTGATGGGTATATAAATGTGTTTAAATGTTGATTTTTTTAATACACTTTGAAATCTTCACATGTCTATTTGCACATGTAAGATTTTAATCTGATAAAATATTTGCTTTTAGGGTTTGTTTTCTTATCAAAAAGGACCCCATAAAGTATTAAGCTAAATTGTTACCTAGAAAAATTAAAAAAATTGAGAAAACTTAGTTGTATTTACTTGACCAATTGCGGAGAGTAAAATGAGTGAAATGAGTGAAATGAGGGCATTCGTTTCAGCTATTAGGAAATCATTTTGCCGCACGACACACGGTAGCCTAAAAAAGAACTGCGATAACTGGCTAAAATAAGGGTTCAAAATACGTTGAATACTGTTTGAATGAATTTAAGTTGTCAATCATTGCCCTCGCTTTTAATGGTATAGTTATTCAATAGATCAATACTGTTTAAGATTTAAGCCTACTTATAGCTGCCATATTGATTACTTGACATCATCAACATTTTTTCCAATCTTAAATGAAAATCTGATATTCATTACCACAAGTTTTAAAGGCGTTGAATACTGTTTGAATGGCCTGCCATATGGACTACTTGACGTCATCATCAATTTGTCCAATCTTAAATCAAAATCTGATATTCATTACCACAAGTTTTAAACGATTCCTAGAAAAGTTGTGAAACAATTTTGGTTGGTTTTAAGAATCAGAAAACTGAACAAAAGATGAATTTCGAAAAAAGTGCTCATTGCGATCAACGCAATTATACAGCCATTTCGTAGCTAGTTGACAGAACACAGCTTAATCGCAACCGGATATTAAAAGTTCCCAACTTAATTCCTATGTAAACACAAATATAAATGAATAAATGTAATCGGTCAATTGCAGCTTATTTAATCTCAACGCATCCTCAATTAAAATGTCTTCTCAGTAGTATGGATGCCAATCCTTTACGTGTTAAAAATTTTTTTGTATAACTTTATGTTGTAAAAAACTACCTCTTTACACAATTTAGTACAAAACTACTGTTCCTTTCTTTTCCATTTTCCAATTCGTATACATTCTTGATCGATCTTTGAATAACTAAGTACCTATTAGGTAAAATGTTATCTTTAAATAAGTTATTAATCTTAAAATATCTCTATGTTTTTATCAGTGGGTGTCATTAATTAAATGTCTTGAAAGCATTAAAACAAAAAGTATTGTAAAAAATTTATTAAAAAGGTACGACATCTTAAACAATGATAATAACATTGTCTGAGAGTTTAAGAGTTTGTTTGTAATAAAATCTAATACAATGATTTAGTTATTTGACGACATAAATTTTCGTTAAATGTACTTTTCATAAGAGCACTGACTCGTTAGTTGTTTGTTAATTTTGATACAACTTTTAGTTTGTCCTTGTTTGACATTGAAGTCACGTTTCAAAGTTTTTAAATTTATTTGCTTTGATTATTTAATTCCAATGCTTCACGTCGCAGCTAAGAAGACATTTAACCTGTTGAATTAAAATTTTGGAAGCTTAATTTGTTGGTGAAAAAACTATTATAGTGAGATACTCAAAGTTTTGAAAACCTATCGATTATAACTAATAAATGTTCGGAAATGACTAACGTCAATATTTATTTCATATATTTGTAAAATCAATTTTAAAATTGATCTAAGAGACGGAAATCGTATATAAAAAATAACATTTTCGCTTTAATTTATTCTCAGATAACGTTGATTATAGAAACAAATATGTACGCATCAACAAATTTCGTTAAACATTTGATATAATATAAAAAACTGTTTCTGTTCTATTTACTTAAAATATTAGTGAAGGTAGAGCTGACTAACTCACTACGTAGAAATATAATATTTAATAAGATGAAGAAATAAATTTATCTATATCTAATTTATATTATTGTTCTGCATTGAACTGAACATAAATAATATAATATTTCAAAATATAATGTATATACAAATGTGTACAGGAGGTTTAGAAAATATCCATATTGGAATAAAAAAGATCTCATTTAAATGAGATTGGTATCATTTTATAAATTCAACAACCTCGTCACGTAGTAAGACCACATACTCTTAATTATTGTGTTATTATGAGACCCTTTGTCTCACCTAAATAATGGTGCCGCCTAAGCTAAGCTTAAGCTCTGAAAAAAATTCATCCTGATGCATCCTATCGTTTCGCCGGTAATCAAAAAGATAATATATAGATGAGCATAGCAAAACTAATTTCACTATTTTATCTTACACATTTAGACTGCGTTGTCAACCACTTATACTTAAGTCTAACTGTAATATCTTAATCTTGATCCTTTTCTCTCAATTGTATGCTGGATTTTGTACTTTTATAAGTACCAATTTGTATCAGACAAAAACTTGAATTTCTAAGTGGGCTAAGGCTCAGAAATTAAAATGAAACAGTTCATTCATGTTATTTGTTCTGAGTTATGAAATTATTATTGTTCGTTTGTTTCATTGTTGAGATATAAAAATGCAAAATTAGCCATAGAGTATTGTGATTGTAACAGAAATAAATATAGTAGTAGAGTTTTAAACAAATGATCGTACACAGTATGTTGTATGAGTAACAGATGTGTGGTACAGCATTAGGAAAAAATATAACTTCTTTCACTACAACCTTATATACTGTTACCGCGGATATAATCCAAAACTTTATGACAATATTGTAGCAAGACAACAGCCTTAAACAGAGGGAGGCAAATGAAATCATGTTTTTGTTCTTGGCTTGATTCATGACTAGATCATATAATTACCACAGTTTTCTCATAAAAATACCAAAATTCTTCAGTAGGTACATTCATTCTATCTCGGATCGATTAAATTGGTTGTGATCAATCATATTTCCATGAGTTTCCTTGCTCATTTCTGTATTATAAACTAATAAAGCTAAAAATTTCTGCTTGTATCTATGTTTGGTCACTTCTACTTATATTCACAGATCTGTTCCTAAATATCATGATAAAAATGACGATTTGTCTTTGTTTTCTATATATTTAACATTAGAATATCAAAGGCAAAAGTTGTTAAGGCAGCATCATGGCATGTAATTAAGATACAGATGCTACATAAGTGAAACTATCACCTCTATGTACTGTCCATATCACCTTCATGTTTGACAAAACTCTTGTTTTTTTCTTATATATCATATTTATAGTTCGGTTCGTTGCTGGAATTATTTAACTTGTCAAGTTGTGTTTATATATATTTTGTACATAAACATTAATAATTATTTATTTTCATATAATAATAATAATAATATTAATGAAAATAAATAATTAATATGTCAAAAGAGTGAACAAAACATACTAGAAGGGCTATATATACGTAGAGCTCTACCTATAGCTCTCCGTGTTTTGTTATTATTCTTCTTTGTTCAAAAGAAATGTAGGTATAGGTAAGACTGATTGTGTATTTATAGATTGTCAGAATCTAGAATGTTTTTGTTTAGACTGTTAGCCGATAACGAAATTTCTCTCAATCTTTTTATCGGAATGATAAATGATGGCTATGTAAAAAATAGGGTCCGTTTTGATCTAGAAAAGAAGGTTGGCTCACTCCCGACCATAACTGCCTGAATCATTTGTAGCTGTTAAAGAATATTTGTAGGACGGCATTGACGTCAAACGACTATAGATTGGAGAGGTCTTCAAAGCAAGGTTAACTTAGATAAGTCCATCTCCTCATGGCAAGACTTTGTTTGCTTCTCCTTCCCACTGTGTCAGCTCCTGCAATAATTGTGATGTATTAATAAGCCAAGTCGTTCAGCGTACCTAGCCAATGTCCTGTAATAACAATAAGGATTTATGCAGGAAATGATGAAAGATTTCTGAAATACCTACGCCTTGCTCTCCATCTATGATTGATCGTTCGTAAGATATCCTCACAGAGGAACATGATACAAAATAATTTGGGCTATAAAGAAAATTGAGGTTTAAGCCGTGGCCAAAGTGTCAAATCTATGGATATACAAGGTATCATGTTTTGCTAATTTTTTTGTTTCTCATATATGGTAAAAAAGTCGAGAGAGAAACTTTTCGAATCGATTTTCAACCTATATTGTAAACCATGATTTTCTTTTAAGTAGCACAATAGATAAAATCGAAACAAATAATTGGGAGACAAAATTCGATCAAAGAAAAGTCCGCGAAATCTGACATATAATAGTAGAAATTACGATTTATTATGGGCTTACGAACTAATTTGAAGTTTGTTGATGATATTTATTTGTAAATGCCTTGAGGCTATTTTTAATTAATTGAAATTTAAAACATAAAACTTCTGTTTTTGTTTACAACAAAACAAAAATATTTAGAAAAAACATTTATTTTAAGATTCGTTAAGAACAATTTATTTAATATCTGACCGGCTCTGCAAAAATATGTTGGGACAAGTTAAAGAAAATGAAAGACTTTACAAAATTTTAAAACCCTCGACAACAATTACGGAAAAAGAAATGTTCCGATATAAAAGAAGAGTGCAGTTGCGTGGTAATTGATAGCCACAATGGGCATGTTTTACATTCTATCTGAACTCACATACGAATTTTCAACACTCTATCTTAATTTGGGGGGGGGGGTGCTGTAGAAATGAGCAAGACATTTATTTCTTGAATCCACAGTACAGTATTTTGCTCACTGATTGGAAAACTGTTAAAGTACTTGAATTGCTCAACGGCACCAATAACCACACACATTATGGACTATGTAAAATTTAATGCACTCTATAGTTGAGTAAAGATTTTCGTTGATATTTCAGGCTACAACAAATAATTAAAACAAATACATAAACAAATATTTTATTATTTTAATATAAAGTATTATTTTACCTAGGTAGGCAGATATATAGAACGGTTCTGTGTATATAATTTCATATACCTGAGTTTTATCAATATTTTGAACCAGTACTGTTCAACAAATGGAACATTACCCATTTTAAGCATAATTTCCTTGTGAAAATGGTAGCTATTACACGTTGGCCCATCACTGCAAAAAGTGTCGAAGGACAGATATGTTGAGTGTCTTTCTACGAAAATAAGACAATCAAGAAAAATATGATAAAAAATTTCTCTGCTCCCGCAACTCTTATCTTTGTTCTGTGTCGTTAGATTACCTATCTACCTGAAAAATAAATCGCCTGCATAAATTTTTCCCTTCTTGCAAATAAGAACAAAAATTGTACGATGGGCACTACAGTCTACCGAAAAAACTAGTTGAATTCCAACCTATAGCATCTTGTAGATCGAAATACAGTAGAGTCTCGATAATCAAAACTCAATAAAGACCAGGAGTGTTGCGATTTCTAGGATTGTATGAAAAAATTCAGAATAAATAAGTAGTACAATACGAGTATTGGAATGTATTGTATTTAAGCGAGACTGATAAAAATGAATCATATTAAATGTATACACAAACAAACAATTTCATTTTTAGTGATAAGAAGATCGTGGTAGAAAGTAATAGAAAAAAATTTGATAACTGAGCGTTTAGCTTATCTAGACTCTATTGTATATTGTTAATAATATTTGAAGGATTAAAGCAAGATAAATATTTTCCTGAACTTAATCACGAAAAATGCATTACCAAAAATATAATCGATATCCAAGTTTAGATAATTTTGTTAAAAACGAGTTCCTACACTTTTATTTACTTTTTTCAAAGCGTGTAAGCTGAAAGAAAATTGAAGTAAAGAGTTTCAATTCAAAAAATGTCAATTGTATTTGTCAATTGTTCAAATAATATGTTTTGCAATGTTTTTGGGATTCTATAAAAAAATTATAAAATATTTAGAACGTCTTCTATAATTTTCATTTATATTTTACATTATATTCTGTCTGTTAGAAGGTATATAATTAGTTAGTTAACTGTTTTTGTATTTAGGTTATTGTTGTGTAATTATTAATATTGATAAGAGTAATTATAAATATTTTATTGTTTGAGTTGATTTTCTCTCCATTTCATATTATTCAACGTGTTTTCATTTCATTTTTAATACAGAACGTCCCTTTTAAAAAATACTATTTTGATAACTTTTATTTGAGGCGTTTTCCATGGTTACAATACACTTTTTATTAATATTATTGTATGGATGGATAATTCTAAATATGTAGTAAGTATAGTCATATGTAAGTAGTCATATTTTAAATAAACTATTACATTATTTATTTAAAATTTTTTAAGCGGACGGCGCTGCGGTCGATTCAGCTGTCCTGTCCTTTTATTATACTCCCTGTCAAAAGCACACAACTAGTTCACATCCATATTAAGCGATACAAATAATTTATTTTTATTATTTAACCAAATTTTTACATTTGTTTCAAATTTTTGCGTGTTTTAAATAATCCCTAATACATAATATTTTTATTAGCTTTACATTTCGATGAATTAACGCACGTATTTTCTTTAGCTATATGGTTGAATAAGGTGACCTTTTTGTGACTATCATGAAAAGAGCGGACATGTGTTCTGCAGCTTCATATACCACTCGCAGTAAGGGGAGATCCTTCCGTGCTATAAACTTAAAGTCAATCGACCAATAGCATGAGTGGCATCCCAATTACTTATTTGAATATACAGTGGCAATTTAATGAGTGCGTGATTTTTGAGACACTCTGTATTATTAAACACACTTAAAATTTAAATTATGTCGGTAATATAGATATCTGTATTATACTGTACTATTATTGTAAATATTATTTATTTTACATTTCATATTATTTCAAAACAAAGAGAATCTCTGAATTCTTATTATTGTTATTATTATTAATTATTGTTAGTTGATTTTATTATTATTATTGGAATTAATATCTCTCAATAGGTTTCATATAATTTTTTGTTTACTATTTTATTTGCTTAAAATTATTTATCACCAGTTAATAAATTTTTATTGGATAGTAAATTGTTGCTTCTATACAGGACGTAATATTTTATTGGAAACATAAATTTTTTTTGGCGTTTTTATTAAAACATATGATGCCATCATAAATTTACAGGATGATCCAAATAGATTTGCCTAAGATAAATTTAAAAAAACAAAAACACCAAATGTATTACCTTAGCTACATTTTTATTAATCGAATATAAAGTATACTACATTTAATATGAAAATCATAGTTTCGGAGAGTTATTCCTTTCGCAAGTTTCGGAAGGTTATTCATTGTAAACCACCACAAAAAGAAATTAAATACCCATTTCTTGCCTGAACGCACGGTACTATGATCGTATCTCCAATGCTTATCGTTTCCCCAAACAAATGAAGCGAATTGTTCGATCACTAAGACGATTCAATTGACCATAATCTTCCCATTTTAATCTCCGAACCAAAAACAGGCGATAATCTTCAAAATCGGTTCAGGTTGGAGAGGGATTAATTAATTCAGAGTGTTCTTAGCTAAGTTTCAAGTGCAAGTTTTGGGAACCGTTCCCTAAATATTTATTGTTGTATTTTTTATTTATTTTTTTTATTTAGTAAATTTCACTTGTAAGGAGAACATATGATATATTAGGTGAAATAAACTTTTGATTACGAAATGTTTTTACTTTTAAAAAATGTAATTTCTATTTCATTTGAAAACAAAAGGACATAGATAATCGCTTTCAAGTTGCTTTCCCGTTGTTTGTGAACTTTTGTGCACTCTGAATTTTCAACGGTTATTTTTATTGGTTCGTATTATATTTGTAGAAAAAGAGATAAGTACACACAACACATACACATAAAGCTATAACAAAGCACAGATTTGTTGAAGAAATAAAAATATTATTAATAATAACTAGAATTCCAGATTATATTTATAAAAATATTATTGGAATTTATGTTTAATATATATTGGTACGAGATCTGGCAGCGTTTTCGAAACTTTATATTAAGACGCCGGAATTTGGCAAATTTCTATCCTTATTTTAGAAATGAAGTACATCTTTCACCTGAGAGCGATTGCGTTAATAGGCACAGAATGCGAACTAGTAAAGCTAACAAATTTCTAAATTGCAAATTAGGTAAAATTACTTTCTTTAATTATAAAAGTAAAACATATTAAAATTATTGCCATGCTTAAATTATTTTCAATTACAATTTATCTTGACAGTCGCACATGAAAAAAGATTTTTTTAATTGTGTTAAAGTAATTTTATAATCAGCAATTTTTTTATTTTTATTTTTTTTTTCGAAATTTACACTAGTAAAGGCAAGAAAAGAAATATACAAAATGCAGTCTTCTTAAAGTCAATTTCTTCGTCACATTGCCAGCACTAATACCATGTTATAGATAGCTATATTGAACGTATAGTCAATATTTGTACAGTTTTACCAAGATATGAATTATTATTTGAAAATATGTTTTAATACAAACGGTAAATTACTGTCGTACCTACTCGGATGTGTAATAATATAAACAGCTTTCACTTTCTTTGGGAATGTAGCCGTAGACTTAATGAATCCGTGGTCTTGTGGTTGCAGTGCTCGCTCGTCATATTGAAAATTTTCAGATAAAACGCATTCACGTCAATAAAATTTTTTTTAATTTAAAGTTTTTTTAAGGCAGACAGACAGACTGACAGACAGACACATTTTTTTTGTTCGAGGGTTAAAAATACTCCGCTTTAAAAAAAAATTTTTCCCATACAAAATATATAAGGCTCGTGAGCCGGTTAGTTATCACTGATATAAAACGGCTCTATATGATCTACTTTGTCTTAAAGGAAATATTTTTACTTAACTAAAATTTTAAGAAAAACTTAAGTTCAAAATTACAAAAAATAAAAAAAGCAAAAAATTTGCCATTCATTTTTGTCCTTTCGAAGCTAAACGTCGTTTTTTTACCTATGAGTCAAAAAGAGTTGGTGTGCATTTAGATACAATGATTTATCAAATAGTTTTAAAAATAATTTGTCCTTGTTAACAAAAGTCGTGCAGTTTTTCCAGCCATGCCAACTAGACTGTGATGGATTTAAATAAATTTTTTGATAAATTGTTAACGTTATTTCAGTATTATTTTCACATATTATTATTATTTATGTGTTTACAATAAATTCACATGACTACAATAATAATATGTTTCGTGAAAAGATAAATTATGATTGGTTGAATTTACTTTTAAACAAACAAACAAAGGTAGGTATCTCTAACACGAAAAGTTTAAGAGATACACAAAATACTATTTATTATAAATATTTTACGAAAAATATCTATCATGTTTATAAATAACTAGAGTGATACTCACGCGCTTCGCTGGGTTTGAAAGTAAAGATTGATAAAGATTGCTATCGCCTATCCCCTTCTATAACACTCGAAATAATGGAAAGGATTGTTTTACACAGGTAAAATAAATGCATGGATTTCTATTTTTTTAAATGTATAATAGTCGTAATCATTCATTGAGTATATCAGAAAAGATGGCCGTGAAATATTTTATATTGATTATTTTTACAGAAATCTTTAATTTATGGTAATGTCAAATGACTACTTTTACAGAAATCTGTAATTTATGGTAATGTCAAATGAAATTATTTTTATTAATATTATTATTATTATTATTATTATTATTATTTTTTTTTTAAATATTATACTGCGTGTTTAACTACTATGGTCATATACGCAGTGTCAGTAGGTAATTTATTAATATTTCTTTATAAATTATATCTCATGTGTTACTCTGATGTATGAGCTATATTGCTGTACAGTTTCATTAAAAACCATTCGCTAGTTTTAGCGTGAAAGTGTAACAAACAAACAAACAAACAAACATGCTTACTTTCGCATTTATAATATATAGGATATCTTGTTTGTATGTTTAAAATTCGTTGTTTTCTTTAGAAGAAAATACACGCTGATATTTGTATGATTTTAATGATATTGATATCGAAAAAGGGGTAGAAACATATACAGTCAATTCATTTACGAGACAATCAATCGTATAAATTCTTGTTTTTTATACTGATGCGACGTTAAAAAATGATAACATAAGCAACAACTTTGAAAGTTAAAAAGAATTAATGGGCTTAATTAGCACATTTCAAGAAAATATAAATACTAGCGGAACCGACAGACGTTGTCCTGTAGAAACTCCTATTCATTAATACCTCTACTATGCTTAGTCTGCCCGCTAAGCCCGTTAAGCCCCATAAATAGTTCTATCCTTCAGACCCGCTAAGTCCATCCTGCTAAACCCATTCCGCTAAATCTCATCCCATCCGGCTAAATCCCTTCCCATCCCGCTTAACAAAAAATTGTACTCCTACGTTATATATACGTTATGGCTCTTATGCATCCCGCTAAGCCCTTCCCACTAAATCCATTCTAAATACTTTAAAAAACATCGTAATTAAAAAAAATAAATTTCCGAAACTAAAACCCCGACGACTACAAAATAATGCTCTAAAAAGTATGAAACAAGAAATGATTATCATCTGAAATTGTTATTATAAGTATCATCAGTACAGTCGGGGGACCAATCACTAGAAAACTTTTAAAGACTGTAGTGAGGATTTTACTTATAATAAGCATTTCAGATGATAATATTTTTGCTTCGTACTTTTTGGAGCTTGATTCTGTTGTCGTCCGAGTTTTAGTTTTTGTTAATGTTTTTATTGTAGTTATTGTTAATTTTGGTTGATTTTGATTCAAAAATTTAATGGATATTGTTGTTGTAACTTTTTATTCACTTATATGTAACATATTGTTTTGATATGTAAATGATCAAATAAAGTAAATATTATTAGGTGTAGATACATAAATTAGGGACTGCAACAGTAAAAATATCCAACAGCAGACAGTTGTTTGTTACAGATATTAGTGCCATGGTGTCTAGACAAATTATTGCAAGCTTTTATTACTAATACCACAAATTAACTACCATCACATCCTTTAATTTTTAGCTGTTTTATGACGCATTTTTTACTGCCATGAGAGCTTAGACTGTAAGTTATCCGTTATTACACGTTGGCCCATCACTGCAAAAAGTGTCGAAGGACAGATATGTTGAGTGTTCAACCAAGGTGTACACCATCGAAGAGTCGACTATCTTTTTACGAAAATAAGACAATCAAGAAAAATATGATAAAAAATTTCTCTGCTCCCGCAACTCTTATCTTTGTTCTGTGTCGTTAGATTACCTATCTACCTGAAAAATAAATCGCCTGCATAAATTTTTGCCTTCTTGCAAATAAGAACAAAAATTGTACGATGGGCACTACAGTCTACCGAAAAAACTAGTTGAATTCCAACCTATAGCATCTTGTAGATCGAAATACAGTAGAGTCTCGATAATCAAAACTCAATAAAGACCAGGAGTGTTGCGATTTCTAGGATTGTATGAAAAAATTCAGAATAAACAAGTAGTACAATACGAGTATTGGAATGTATTGTATTTAAGCTAGACTGATAAAAACGAAGCTTTTATTACTAATACCACAGTTTAACTACCATCACATCCTTTAATTTTTAGCTGTTTTATGACGCATTTTTTACTGCCATGAGAGCTTAGACTGTAAGTTATCCGTTGAAAAACATTGTAATTCGCGGAAAATTTGTAAAAGTATGTCAAATTTACATAGTGAGTACAACCAATGCATGTATGTACGTTAAGTTATATAGCTACAAGTAATAATAGCACACCAAACAATTGTAATTTGTCATGATAGAATATATAAGTCTTTGAAAACATGCTATATTATGCTTATTCTACTTCGAACAACTTTCGAGGTAGAATACTTGGTACAAGAGTTGGAATCGTTTTTGAGAGTGAATTTTAACCACCGCATTAAAGCCTTCACCTCCCTTCTCTAACTTCTTGCCCTTCCATAATACTCGAAATAACGATAGAGATGATTTTACACAGGTAAAAGTTTTCAATGCCTTTTAAATGTACAAGTGAAATTTACAAAATTTAAAAACCCGCCGACCGTTTTTTCGGGTATGGAACCCTTAAATCGCACTTGAAACCTATATAAGAACACTGTCCATTAAATAACCTTTTTTCTTAAAGCATTTTGAAGATCGTCGCCAATTTTTTTGTTTTTGTTCGTGTACGGAACCCTCAATTCGCACTTGAAAAAAAAAGCTAAGAACACTTTCCGTTAAATTAGCATTTTTACCGAAATCTTTAATGTATACTTTACAACGATGTTCATAGATAGCGCAGTGGAATGTTAAATAATAAATTTAAATTTGTTAATTTTTTATCTTTTAATTCATCATTATAAAATATAGCTCATGTGTTATTCTGATATATGAGCTACATTATTCTAAAGTTTCATTAAAATCCATTTTGTAGTTTTTGATTGATAGCGTAATAAACAAAAAAACTTACTTTCACATTTATATTCTAAAGGTTACTAGAATAACATGAAAAATTGTCTCAAAATGAATTAAAACTCATACATTTTCGTAGTTTTTTTCGGGGATGCATACTAGTAAATGCAGTAAACTGTTCTTAAGTGCCACACAAACGTTACCTCTACCTAATTTCAATAAGAAAAGCAATCAATATGCCAAATCCAACCTTATTAAAATCAATGTTGCCAGCTCTGATACCATATTCTATATGCAAATCATTTTATGTATGTGTTTTAAAATGTAAAATGTATGTATTTTGTCTGAAATAAGTTTTAAATTTTATGTACCATACGAAATTGATAGAGTTATTAAAACAATAAAATTTGTATATGTTTTAAATTTTATAGTTGTGCATTATTGTAAATTTTCTGGTTGTCTCCATTTTTAAATTATGCTCATGCAGAATTGTAATAAATTAAACCCTCAGCATGCACTGTAAAGTCTATAATATTTTATGCTTTAAAATTTCAAATATTATGTTTGTTCTAAAAGTTTGTATAACTTCGAAGTTGAATTACGTTTTATAAACGTAAAATTAATTTTTATAGTTATAAATTTTTAATCAGGGATGAGTTATGATCAGATTTGTGCTTTAAGAATTCTGCTAAAAAGAAGGGTGTTGCGAGTTTATTGGGTCTTGGCTTTCGAAATATCGAATGCTGAATAATTAAAGAAAATTTTCAATTTTCAACATGTTGAAAATGACCCCAGATATCAAATATATATATTATTTTTATTTGATTATGTGAAATTCATACACGTTCATATATCCGAAATCAGTTTATCATAAAGTGCTGTACATATGATCGCTGATGTGAAAATAAAAGCTAAATTATTATTTAAAAAGAATAACTGTAAAGTATGCTTCAGCTCAAAGTCATTCAAAGTTCATTGTATTGAAAGAACTTTTATTTAGTTCAATTTCTAAAGTAAACACACATGAAAAGAGATAGAAGACATAGTAACATGAACGAAAACCAAAAATATTTATAAAATATAACATTAATGAAACTCTCTTTAACATTTAATATAACGTTTACCTAAATGTATGAAAAATCGAAAACCTATGTATATATTTAACTAAAACATTAGCGGTTACACAAATAGTAGGTATAAGCCATATAAACATTTCCTTCTGGTATAATTCGGTTATGAAACTAGGAAATGTGTATATAATAGATGTACACATTTGTAAGGGTAACACGTATGAAATTAAATATGTAATCCTACCACCGCACCGACGAAGAACGATATGAAATTTTGTTTGTTTCTGTTTCGTAATTGTTTTTTATACACTTATAGGTTATTAATGTTGAAAACTATGGATTTTCAAAATATATAAAGAAATAAAAACGCCTGAGCGGAAATCGAGATATAAATATAGTCATCTCTTTTTTGCCTCTAAGAAAATATTACGTATTTTTTGATCCCCAACTTAAATGAGGGATGTTATTAGTTTAACGTGTTTGTGTATTTGTGTGTCTATCTGTTTCATTGTAGCTCCAAAGAGGATGAATCGATTTTAATTTTTGTTTGTTTGAAGGGTTTTATTGAGAGTGTTCTTATGGTAGATGAGCTGGTGACAGAAATTTTTGCACAATTTGAGCAAGGTTGAGAGCACATTTTATTGATAGTACTCACATCTGGAAAGACGCATTTTACAACACATTTCGAATGGAAGACTTACATTTTCTCATTTATTTGGCATTAATTAATCGTTAAAAGTTTTGTATTGGTACAAAAACAAACTTGGTCAAATTGTAAATTTTTTGCGACGTTTCGGGCCCTGCAGCCAGACTCTGTAACGCCTACACCTTGGAAGACCAATAGCTTACTCATGTATTGGATCAGTAGGTACTTTAAAAAAAATGTATTCTCAACCTTGCTCAAATGATGACATAAAAACTGTCACTAGCTTCCCTACCATTAGCTACGTTTCAAGCTTAGGGTTGTTTCTGTACTCGATTACAACTAGAAAAAAGGTGATGATCTTCAAAAAAATTACGAATTTCATGAATTTTTTTAGAATATATTCATTTTCTGCTAAAGTTGGTCTCTGCTCCGTCAAGAGTATCTAACAAACTATTGTTACGTTAATTGTTAAAATATCAAATTTTAACTAATAGCTTATTATGAAACTAACGACCTAGAAAATTCCCAGAATATATTAAACATGTGCTAATGTATATAAACATACATTGTAGTAATATAATATTTAAATAGACATATAATAACCGACCATAATAATGATTATATATGTATATTATCAATTTTTATATGCAAAGCATTCCACTCTTATCCAGTTTATGTTTATATTAGTAGTTTATTTTTTTGTAAAATGAGATTTCTTCTAAATTATTCTTGATTCGTACCGAGATCTTCATTAGGAGTTACCAACTCGCATTGCTAATTAATTTCAACTTTTAAAACACATATCCTCCCTTTTGTTCACAATTTCATAGATTTTAATTTTTTTGCGCAGAACCCTAATACTTCTACTAAAATAAGTAGCCGTAGTGATTATGTATTATCCCGGAAATAATTGGTTATGGCTGTGAAAGCTTTCCCATTTTTCCTGATAACAATTTTGACATCAACTATAAAAAAGTTGACTATTTAAGAGCTCATATCTGGAAAAACTCAAGCTTTTTTAGATATGGTTTCAGTGTTCGTCAGTATATGCTTTTCCTGATTTCTCTAAAGTACACTCTCTCAAATTCTATGACTAAATTAAGCCTAGTTTGTAGCTTTAGAATTCAATTTTTATAAAAAATACACTTTCGTAATATTACATAGAACATGTATTCAAATGTTTAGTTTTAATATTCATGTAAATTTCCTGAAGTTTACAATATATCTGTAATAGTGTATATATAATATCATTCCTGGTAAATAGATTTCAAAATTAGGTTTACGAGAGAGAGCTGCCTACATCGTACCTCCATTTAATTGGTAACTTGCCCAGGCTTCCCGTAAGTTTTTACCTATGCAATTCTGAACAATGTTCCAGTAGAATAAAATTTTCATTTTGACACAGCTCATTAATAAAGAAAGCTAAATTTAACTACACAAACTACGCTGTTTTATTAATGATTCTTGTGATGTGCAGCTTTAGTTTTAATGCTATGCTTATTTCTTTGTCTATTAAACAACATATCTGGTTTTTATATCATGCCTTCCACTTGCAATTCACTTAATTTTACCGACTTAAGGTAGTACGAGCGTCAAGGCAAGTTTAGACTTGGGGTTGTAATTATTTGTACCTTATTTTCAACCTTGAGGATGAATCTGCCTTGATTTCCTAAATATTGAGAGCTGAAAAAAAAATTTTTGTTTTTCAATATTTTGAAAATATTTGGAAACAAATTTTTATTCTTACTTTTCGTCTTATATTGTCAAGTTATAAATAATTGAAAACATTTTTTTTTTAATTTTTGTTCCCACTACCGTGCTTATACATCCATAATAAGCCGTCGGGCTTTCTTTGTTTTTAATAATTTATTAAGGTTTCAAACTTTAATTTATATCGTTTTTTTTTTTAATTTCCACCGACTAGTTTTGGAGAAATCTATGAAAACATATCATCCATCTACCGTTTTCCCGTAAGACCAAAGATAAATTTGCCTACTTTAAAGCATTTATTTATTTAATTAATCGAACAAGCTCCCCCACCCCCGCTGAATTAAAAACAATGACTTATTTCTCTGTTTAAAATAGCCAAGATATTAAACTTTGTGTTTATTTTAACGGTGTTTGAGATCATACAAATAACAAGGTCCATTTGCGGTTCACACTTTATGCTTTGTTGTTTATGCTAAACAAATGGTTTAAAATTACATTTTCAGCAACCAAATACCGCAGTATATGATATTTTTCTATGTGTTTAATTTCTGTTTAAAGTTTATTCTCTTTAAAAAAGCAATCCCTTATTTATAGGTCTATTAAAACTGGTACGAAATAACCAACTTTCCCCTACAAGTAAATGTATTTATAGATAGATCTAATAACTACAATGACCTTTCGTCTTGTAATAATTATAATTAATAAAATATTGATTAGTATTGGTATAATAATGTTTATGTATATAAATTTTGTTTGTATAATACTGAAACCATCATATTATACATTAACTTATTCTTACATTATACATATAAGTGTTATACATATAAGTTATACATATATACCTTATTTTGAATAAAATTGATAAACTTGCACAGTATGTGGTTTTATGATTCCATTTATTAAAACATTAAACGTTTAGTAATAAAATAATGGTAAGAATAATAATCATAGAAATCGAATTGACTGCAATGGCCATAAAAGTTTTCATTTCAAACTGCAGATAATAGCACATAAGTATATGAATAACTAATTAGACATAAAAACTAAAAAGTTCCAAACAAATGTTCCCGGCTAAAAGGAGGGGTGTTCCATGTTTAACGTATCCAAGTGTACGTGCATTTGTAGCATCGTAGCTTCTAAACAGATGAACCAATTTGGATTTGTTTTTGAAAGTTTATTTGATCGAGAGTGTGTTTATCTAGTTTTAAAGTCCGAGTTTAGGGTCCCATACCTGATAACAACTAGAAAAGAGGTAATAATCCTTTAACAGATAAGTAGTTTTTTTTTTTTAAAATAGCAAAGAATACCTTCGTTCAAATAACCTTTCAATCAAACAAAAAATCAAAATCGATTACTCTTTTTAGGGGCTACGATGCCACAAACAAATCAAGCAAACCAAATTTTATGTCAAAAGTTTTAAAAAATTTTTAATTGAATATTATTATATGTGCTTTTCTATCGTAAAAACTGACTCCGTTTACAATAAGTATAACCATTTCGAATTTTTATATATAATTGGTTTGTCCGTAAGATAATTCTTTTAACCTTCTTCAAGTGGGGAGGAAGTACACCTCCGTTTCCATCAATAAATTTTATAAACAACCTAAACAACACATTCAACTCGATTTCTGGACTATAATGTCTATACAAATACTATAATTCTGAGAACATTTATTTTTGAGATAGATTAAATATATTGTTTTTCTTTATACAAAAAAAGTGATACCAACATTTATATATTGGACCAAATTGAATTAAAAGAAAAATTGCTTTGAAATCGGTTCTACAAATTGAACGCTGCAGTACTGGTACAGGCTTTCAATTTATAACAAATTTTTATTGAAAACTTTTAAGAACGTACAGTTATGAGACTTGTTCAAAGAGAAATAAAAAAAATTACGTAGATTATATAAAAGTTTAAATGATTTTAGAAAGAAAAAATATGCTGTAGACGAATTAATTTCATTGGATGTTAAGTTTAAAAAGCCATGTTATACATCATACATGAGACTAAACGGCCAATACAAATCGATTCTTAAAATAACTTTGTCAACTACGCTTGAAACTTTTGCCAGTTAATAATTATTATCTAAATTTTCATCATTTCTCAAAATTTTTCAATTTTCTATTCATTTAAATATAACATACTGTTTCCCTATGAACCCAAATAGCGAAACAGGGTGGTGATATGATCTTAATTACATTTCAAATAATTTTTAAGAGAATCACAGTTAATTTTGTGTACATGAGATAATATTGATTTATGATAGATAACAGTTTATTCTAAAATTCTAATTTAATCTATATTATCCATAATACGTCTTCGATACAATATGTTTATTTTAAATTTATGCAAAGTTTTGCTCGCCCACACAACTTGTTTTTGTCAAACATCCTGAATTTTACCAAATAGTTGTTTATATTGGTATAATATTAATTACAAATTTTCTTAGCAGTATTCATCAATATGAGAAGACAAAGAGGTATTTACTTAATAAAAGTTTGTTTTTGGAAAATATATTAGTCTTCACGAAGTTCTAAACATTGATGTAAAAATCAATAAAACTCTTTATTTCACAGAATGGATATCCACTAATTAAGTTAGTTAATTCCATAGTTAATTCCGTATTAAGGTAGGATACTTTTCGATAAATTTTTTTAAACCTTGTTACTCAACTCACCCATTTGTGTCTGTTTAATTTATGATCTTAGAGCCTGCTGCGGCTTGATTGATTCAAACATTTCTTCTCTTATGCCAGCTGTAATCTGACTGGCGATTCCTAGACGGCCGCTCAAATTAGACTTTAATCCCGTTAAACTTAATAAATGCATATAATATTATTATTAATAACGAACAAATAAAATTTTCAGCTTTGTTAAAATATCGAGACTTCCAAGATAACTGAGCCATCCAAGAATCTCTCAAAATTTTGTAACCTCGTTACTGCTGTTTTGGTCAAATATCGTCGTCAACCATCTACCTTGTACAAGGTTGAACGCGGTCAAAGTTGGACCGTTCTAACTTGAGTGACTATTTGATAGTCCCCAAACAGAAGTCTCCTTCTTCATGTGCCAAAAATGAAGAAAATTTACTGGCTCTTAGGTTGAACTAGGTTATAGTGATTATCCAAGAGCGAGACAATTTGTTAGAACGAAAACTTCGTTTTGGTATCTACAGAGGAGGTGGGATCATTCCTAGTCATTAGTCTAAGAATCATTTGGAATCGCTTAGGAACCAGGGTGATGACTTTTTGACTTTCTCATAGCCAGAACTGGCGATGGAGAAAATAAGTCAAAGTCTTATTTTTTTGTCTTATCTTTACAACGCCTGTATTGGTCGAGTTCCGCAGCATGGCATAGGAGTTCAGAGTGTTTGTCTCCTGGCAAATATGAGAAATGTCAACGACCATATTTGCCTTGTATTATGACAAATACATTCCTTCTTTTATCAAATGTTGGGTTTTTGTATAAAGTTGGTTTAATTAAGCAATAGCTTCACCAATGTTATTCTCGGATTCTCAGTAATAATTAGCCCGGCTTTGTAATTACAGGCTCTTAGACTACTAAAAAAAATCACTCTCCAAACGAAAAATGTAAACATTTAATTATTGTAAAACAATAAATTTTAAAAGCGGTCAATAAAAATAACACACACAAAACACAAAACAAATTTTCATACATGAATGTTAAATGAATCCCTCTCAATCCTATGTTCCTACATTTGATATATATATATGAACACATTTAACAACAAAAACCACTAATAGCTTAGATTGAACAAATGTAATCGGTGAATTCGTTCAATATCTGCATTAATTTAAAATTATAGAGGGTTTTCCTATGTGCTATCATCACTCGAAAACGGATAGAGCCACTATAATGGCCAAAATTTTTCAATTTCTAGTATAGGAATTATGGGTCCGATTTTCGACATCGAATTTTTCAATATATCATTACGTTTCAAGGTTAGTTAATACCAAGCTTGTGTGTTTGTGTGTGTGTGTGTGTGTGTGTGTGTGTGTGTGTGTGTGTGTACGTATATGTTTACTTACCTACGTACGCCCGTAGACATTTTTTGGTCGTCGTTATCCAGTGAACAAAAAATGATATCGACTTCGTTGAGGTTTCTATCGAAGCGTATTAGCGGCAATATGATACGAAAATAATTTTCATTATATTCGGTTGAGTTTTTTCGATTCTAGAAATTCTACAAAATAGTAATTATTTTCTACGATATCGGAAAGTATACCTATGTATAAGAATAGGAAAGAATCTTACCAACTGTCAATAATTACAAATGACAAAATCTCACTCATTATAATTAAACCGGTGACAAAAAAATTTACTACCATAACATCACAGCTCGCCAAACGGACAGGAATGAATTTGTGTACAATTAAGTGTTTGTATAAGCCTGGAAAGTCTGTGATCAAAACTATTTTTGACTGATTTCGCCAGTTAAAAAGTCTATGCTAAATAGTTTTGACCGGTTTTAACTGTAACATATATAGCCTAGAATATATATGTTTGTGTTGTCTATCTTGTGTTTGTGTAGTTGAAGAAGATAGAAGTATGCATCAATTCATCTTTCAGAAAGCAGAAATTAGAAGGCATAAGCAAAATAATAATAACTACTAATTTTTATGAAGTCTCGGACATCAGATAGTTTACTATACAATTTTATTTCGATAAATTTAGCAATGTTGTTGTGGGCCCTACAGGCGTAAACTAGCCATCAGACAAATTTTATTATATATACAATATATATTGTTGTAGGTTTTATTTATATGTATAATTTATATCACAATAATTTTAATGTATTTAATATATACATTTTATACAAAATGCAATTGAACAAGTTTGTTTTACTCTTTACAATATTGGTTTATTGTTTTTATACCATGTATATGAAATATATACAAGGTATATTAAGTTTAGTCCCAAGTTTGTAACGCTTAAAAATATTGATGCTATGAAAAAAATTTTGGTATAGTCTGTCCGCCTGTCCGTCTGTCCATCTGTCTGTCAACACGATTACTCAAAAACAAAAAATGATATCAAGCTGAAATTTTTACGGCGTGCTCAGGACATATAGAGTGAGGTCGAGTTCGTAAATGACAATTGACATAGGTCAATTGGATCTGGGTTCCGTAGGATTAAGGGTAGACTCATCTTGTTAACCGTTAAGGAAAGAACAAAAGTTTAAATATAAAAAATATTCTTTATAAAAAAACTTTTGCTTGAAATATTTTTTCGTTAACATCAATGTTATGTAGGTATGTGTGGCTATGTAAGAGTGACTATCTTTCTTTACTTACATGTCGTCAAAAAACAAACGATTGCGTCATCAACACTGCCTATACAAGGTATTTAAATAATTAACTCAGTCAATTGTTTGTTTTCACTTGTTTTTTTATAATTTTGCTGGATCCGTTATCCAAAAGTTGTTTAACAGGTAAGCTAAATTACATAAAAATATTTCATATAAAAATTAAATGAAATTAATTATTTTAATAGTTTTTAAATAATTCTAATTTTGATATTGCAAATGTTGTTTGATTCGAATTTTATTGATCAATTTGTAATGATTAAAGACTGGTGTAAAATAAATATTTGCCTAGTTTCAGAAAAAATAGAACAGGAATACGTAGATCTTTGAGAAAAATATAACTATAAACACTATCTTAAGTAGCCGTTCAGTCTAGTCTAACATTGTCCATTGTGATAATTTGTTGTGATCATTATGTTTGTCAGGCAATGTTTTCAGTGAACCTTCGTTTCCATTCTTTTAAATTTTTATTTGTTTGAAACAATTATTGACAATTATCTTAAGTATTTCATTTACATTTTCTATTTAATAAAGGTTTATCGAAACAATAAAGCTTTTTATTATTTAATTCACCTGTATTTAAAAACCGCATTTACATTACTTCAAATTTTAGTTATTATGTTTAAAAACAAATCTCATTAAAAATGAATGACTAAAACAGAGAAATAATTATTAATATATAGAGGATATTATTTAATATATTTTATAAATATATAATAATTTGTTATATATTACTTGCATAACACAATTGTTTTAAAATCTATGGAATATATGTTAGTCGAGGAACTCAATTCATTTATTATGGGTAAACAATTCCTGTTGAAGAAGCGAAAGGAGATCAATTAAAAAACGCGTCATTATGTCTTTGGATTATTAAGGGTAATTACGAACCCAAATACATAAAATCTGGCTCATTTGACGATTAGATGAATATTTTCCGATATGTCTTTTGAACAGTTCCGAAATAGAAGCTAATTTTGTACTTCTCTGGTCCAAATTACCCTACGTATAAATTTTTATCAAGTTCGTAGGCGAATTTTATCGAGATTTTGTTTATAAACGCAAAAGATGGAAAGTTGTTATTGATAGATGAATCTGAATCTTCAATGACGGCTGAACAAAATCTTTGGATCTTCCTCTGAAGAATGGCATCAAATACTACACAGGAAGTTGTTATTGACTTTCGATGTTGAAAAATTGATAACCAGAGATAAAAGCGCTTGTTTCAGAATATGTGCTCCCATACATTTTGAAGACACCACATTTTACGATGGAAATTTCGGGCCTAAAAAATCGGTGTTAAAAAGATATTATTTTCGACGGCAAGAACTTGCATAGTAGGTTTGAATAAGCTTACACATTCCAAAGAATTCCAAAATTTGGCCATCAGGCTCCTTAATATTCAAGGACTCAATTAAAAAATACAATTTCTAGAAATCGAAAGTATAAAGTATCCCTAGGCTGGGATAATTAATAACTGCTTTAACCTTCTACTTCAATGCAAGCTTTCCTGTAGTTAAAACAAAACAAAAAATTCGTGTACCGCAAAACAATAGGTAAACGCAAAAATCATTGAATCTAGTTAGTCTCATAAACGTTTGTTTATGCGAACAAAATTGTAAAATTCGGATGAAATTCATAGCATTTATATTTTTACCGAACAAAATCGATGCATGGAATTAGTTAAATGGACAAAACAAAATTATTATAAATTTATTATGAACAATTCAATAAACAACAGTTAAACTCTGTAGCAAATTGTTAATAATCTCACAAACAAAAAGGTTAATCATTCAGAAACTAATAGACATGAATTAAAAAAAAGTTAAACATTGATAAAGGAATCATATATCAAAAACAGATAATAATTTACTCATTCAATGATTTTTTCAAGCAAGAACCACTAAATATTTCGCAGACAATTCCTCGCTTACTAGATAGACCCACACTGAACCAAAAATGAGAATTTTACATCCCGTTAGTCAAAATGAAGAACTGGATTTTATAATGGATTTAAATCATTTTCACGCCATAAGGGATGATGCGATTTCGAATAATACTCTAAAAAAATTTCAAGAATACATAAGTGAAAGATTAACATCTCTCATCAACGACTGCTTTCATTATGGACATTTTCAAAAGATCCTGCATTTTCAACTATCGATCTCGCTTGTATCGAGTATTTTCAAAAAACTTTTTACACGGTGTAAATCAACGGAAACTTTAAATAATATACTAACATTAATCGATCAGCAAAACATTAATCAGCAAAACTGTGTTGGTATATTATGCAGTTTGGGCAAAGCTGTTGACTGTGTAAACTATGATGCTTTGCTAAGTAAACTCGAAGTTATGCTTATATGGGGTGTTGACCTTTTTACGTTGAAGGGTTCTTATCCTATTTAGATAAGAACCTATTTAGTGATAGAATGTACAATGTTGTCTTACTTGAAAATAATACCACTTATATTTCAGGAAAAATATTTAGCTCTATCGGTGTACCTCAAGGGAGAATTTAAGATTCAATATTGTTTCTTATATACATGAATGACTTAATTGATTGCGGACGACATTTCGCAGATTGTTAAAGCTGAAGATCTGGCTGCCATAGAAACTAAGGCCTAATGACTTACTGGCTACATATTTTCATTTTAGCACACCATAGTGTAGTAGCGAGAAAAGCTTAAACTTTAACGTCGATGGTAATTTTATGTAATAAGATTTCAAAAAAAAGTTCTTGGCATAATATTAGAAGCTTTGGCATTGGGAAAGCACTGCCATAAATTTGGCAATAAGTTAAAAGCGTCATACTTTGCAATCAGAAATTTGAAATCCTTCCTGCGATATGAGTCGTTGATGATGATATATAAAGCTTTTGTTTACTCGAGAATTAATCAGATTAAAAATCCCGACTGTCAAAGTCGTTATGTATACTAATGAACTTGTTTCTTCCTTTTCAAATTTTATTTAACGTAGTCGGGATTTTTATCTTTTAAATTATTAATTTTGACTTATTTTATATTTGTCACAAATCGTTCATAAAATGCTGACTCAACAGGGAACTAAATTAAACTTAAACTGTATAAAATTATGCATTGACTCTTTAACTAAATATATTCATTTACAATATTCAAGTGCTGGTCTATATGTGGGGTATGAGTAACATGGTAATTCATGCATTATACATTTAGTATTAATATAAAAGGCGTTATTTATGATTATTAAATTGTTTTTAATCGAAAATTACATTTTAAAATTATTTTAATGTATTTTTTGAGTAGGTAGAGTACCTATATTTAAAAAATTATTTTAATTATATTTAAATCGATTATAATAGATTATATTTGCATTAGTTATATTATGTTCTTTAATGGATGATATAGGCACAGTTCATTCGAAATAATTAAAATATAAAAACAAACTCATCGGATTAGTGCAATCCTAAAAGGGTGTTTCAGTTTTTTAGACAAAAATTTATATAGAATATCGGCATTGCTTTTATTTTAAGAAAATTTCATAATTTGATGAGAATTGAAGGTGATAGTTCCTATTATTGTTTAAATGTTCAGCCGGTTTTCAAGATACAAATTTTATGTGTACCTTCATCTATCAAAAATATTATCAAGCATAATTTATAATTTTATCGAGAGTAGATTAAATATTGATTAAATAATGCTTGGTTGGTTTTGCTCCTTTCAGATTTTGTAAGAAACGAGGGGATGACTCAAAAGTCATACTTAATTTAGAGTATTTTTAAAGAGAGAGAGACTATATTGGTGTAAATAGTAGTTGTATTAGTGAAATAAATCTGTCAACACAAAAATGTTCAAAACTATCTTCTAAATAGTATGAATTCCTATCCTTTACATATTAAATATCGAAAACTTTGAAAAGAAGCCCCCACGATTAGTTAGGAAAATTGTTTTCTGTGGAACTTTTTCAAAAGCGCTCCCAAAATATTCTTCGAATCGTTCTGATCTCAAAAACTACTAACGCAATAGTTTTTTGGCCGTAAGAACTTTTGATAAGAACGATACGAAGAACATTTTGGGAGCGGTTTGAAAAAGTTCTCACATAATACCATTTACCTATGTAATCGTGCGGACTCCTTTACAGCAGCTAGTAGGGGCCGTTAATCGCATAAAATTTGTTACAGCTTTTTGTCGTTGAAAACTCTAGCTTTGAATTTTTTACTGCAAAAATACCTTTAGTTGCATGTTGTTAGAAATATTTTAAACATCATGTAATTATAAATTCATCCTGTATTAAAAATTTAAATGAAACTTATATATTATGCATCAAATGATTATTATGAAAAACTTTTTTTTAAATATTCATTTCATTTTAAATAAATTATCCATATTTCCTAGAATGGAAAATATTCAATTATTAAAATGAAATATCGAATTATATATATTTAAACATTGTTTCATATTTAAAAAAATATTTTAATAAAAAATGATAAGTTAAACACTAACATCGTTTTAAAATAATGAATAATGCATATATAGGTACTGCTATTACGCTTGGCAGGAAATTCCTGGTATATATCTGGGCTCAATTCCTGGTATATAGCTAATTATTCTATAATTATGATTTACTCGCCAAATATTTTTGTCTTTATAGTGAACTTTTTTGTGTATCATTATATAAATATTATTACTAATCAAAAGATGATTGATGTTTATTACCGTATTCAGAATTGAGTATACTTTAAAAATTGGTCAATGCTGTACATTTACTTACAGAATATCTGTGATGAGCTGATAAGACACCTAGCATGAATCCGGGATATCCGAGTTTAATTCCTAGGATATGTGCATTCTCAATTCTCGTTAATTCAGATTTACAGATTTACAATAATATTTTCCAAAGTTGCGTAAAGTAGCAGAAGTTACACATTTTAGAAAGTATCAGAATTTCATAATTTGATATTCCAAATATTGAAATTTTCTGACTGCTTTAATACGGAAAAACCGTTTTGTCAATTGTTAGAAAATTGAACCCGCTTCGACACATCGAAAATTACTATCGCTTTAAATTTAACTTACAATAAAATTTATTTCATCGTATTTTTTAATTAATTTTTTTTTTTTTTTTGTTCACGCAGAACTTCTTTGGCAATTTTTATAGCTTTAAACTAGAGTTAACAAAAGAAATAATATTTTATTGGCATAATAAACATTTTTTTTATACCAAAATTATAACAAAAGCTTTCTGGATTAACGACTTTTATATATAATACATTATTGCCAATTATTTCATTTAGGTATAAGTTCAAATGGAAAATTTATATATTTCATAGGTATATTAAATCCGTAAAGTGATAAAACACTAATGCATTTCAAATAGTTTATATGTATTTATGTACAGAGTGGCTCAAGCAAGATCAACAGGAATACATCAAACAGCAGAAACAGACACAGGAATATATCAAACAACGTTGAAAAAATAACAATTCCTCAATGCACTTATAGCCGTGAAAATGTCTTTTTATATAAAGAAAAATGTTGAAAGTTAAGGAAGGAAAAAAAGGTATGATTGTGTAAAGGGTTGCTATATTGGTTATAAGTGTATTAAGAAATTTTCGTTAAAAAAATATTAACAAAGTTATAAACGAAGCCAATTGAAAAAATGCACATATGCAGAACGTCGAACCCGGAATATATGAACTCTAGACATAATGTGTAATTTTTTCAACTAAACAATTTTTTATTTTTGTTTTGTTTGCCATTAAGTTATTTATTTATTACTTCTGTTTGTGTAAAATTTACACATTAAGCGCATCTGACCTACCTGGTTCACGCGCAGGGTATAATCCAAGAAACCCACGTTTAACTCCTCGCATGGGTGCATTTTTCAATTCTCTTTAATTAACATAAATTCGACATCTTATTTGTTTTTATAGTTTACACGATTGTATCATAAAAAACATCAATAATAATCGAAAGACTTCGACTTTGACTACTATTTGAAAAATTCCTGATGTTCTTGCTTGAATGACTCTGTATACCCTGTATATAGTAAGCAAAATATTATGATATTAGCTAGCAATATCCATTATAATACGATTATAAAAATAATAATTGTTTAAGTTAAAATGATTTTGTTCAAATAGTACTTGAACATTAATTTACATAGTGAAGAAATATTTGCCATTCTGCATACAACGAATAGTGAAGTTACCAGCAAATTTCTCAATCATATAAATTTCTGTACAAATATTGACTTGAACAATCAATTATTATATTTTTATTCATATTAGCACTAGCTAAATATCATATATTTTTTTCACATATAACTAAAGCTCAAATATTTTGTATTTTATATAAAACTAGCAGATACCCGCCCGCTTTGCTGGGCAATTTCTCCTTTAAAAACAAATATCACGTTATATCCCTCATTTATCCTCGCTTTTGTTCACAATTTTATGGATTTTAATTTTTTGGTGGGGAACTGAACTTTTTTAAAAATGAAGTTTTGCCATAATATTCGCTGACATTGTAACTTTCTATTGGTTCCCATCCACCGAGTTTCATCAAATTCCAAAACAAAAATTTTTTTCCCGTTTTTCTCGATTTTTACAAAGTGTCCCTTAAAAAAATTGCAAAAAATTGAGAAATTTTTTTATACTCCAACTTCGATAAAACTCACTATATAAGGTAATTTTGACCCAAAACGTACAAAAATCCGGTGCATTTGTTATCTCTTGATCTAATTACGTTTCAAATAAAAAATCTAAATCTGTTCATCCGTTTAGATGCTACGATGTAACAGACAAATATACTGACAAGCCTTTAACCGTCGGGTGGCTAAAAATACTAAGTTCAATGTTCCATTGAAATGAAATATGTTTCCATTATTATATAAACGACATTCTAATATATTATATTATTATATTACCTTGTCTGATGATGATTGAATATAAAACGAATATACTTATTCCTAAAAAAAATGTTTTTAACGAAAATAATATATATTATGTTTTTTTTTTTCTCTTTTTGGAATAATATTTATTCATGCATAAAACTAGGCTGATTGTTATTATTTTTTTACTCTTATCCGTATTTCATATACTATTCCACATCAAGATTGAAACATTGAAATAGTGAAAAAAAAGTAGATATGATTTTGGGAAGATATGCAATAGAAATAGGAATGGCATTGTGTAGGTGGGCTTATAGTTCCACACACAGCTTGAAAGTAAGCATCTCTAATACTAATCTTATTTGCTTACTTTCACATGTTGAAAGTTATTGGATTTTAATGTTTAGAAAGACTCTATCTAGTGATAGAAAAAAGAAATATTGTAAGAACGCCAAATAAAGGACAAAACCATTAAAATGTATAATAAAGCATGTATCTTCTGTCTCTTTCATTATTAAAATAATCAGGTGATGGTAACGAGAATGGTTTATATTTTGATACTCGTGGCGCTGACATCTTAGCGTTAAAATTCAATAGCTTCACCTGAACGATGAAATTGCTGTTAGACTTTTAAAGGTGATACAAGAAAACGGAAAATTTGCAGATAACAGGATCCAGATAAACAAAAAGTTACTGAGGTGCATTTGAGATTTTCATCGGTATTTCAAGAAGGATGAAAATAAGATTGACAGAAGTGAAAACCCAACGGGCTAGGTCACCTAACAGTAACTTTTGGCTACAAAAGTTAAAATAAATTGTTTCGAGTACATGGAACTTTGATCAAATTAAATATGTTAATATGTTTCCTTAAATAAGAAATTTAAGGAAACCCCCGAAATAAAATTAAGTCTGATCGATTCAGTTTTGTGATCGTAGCTTCTAAACGAAAAAAACTGATTTGATTTGTTGCTTGTTTGGAAAGTAATTGGATCAAAAGTTCTTCTGGGCTTTTTTCCAAGAAAATCTATTCTCTTTTTCTTCCGTTAGACGATTATCGTCTCTTTTATGTAGTTCTAATCGGGTACGGTATCCCTAACTGATTTGATTTTTTGCTTGTTTGGAAGGTAATTGGATCAAAAGTTCTTCCGGGCTTTTTTCCAAGAAAATCTATTCTGTTTTTCATCCGTTAGACGATTATCGTCTCTTTTATGTAGTTCTAATCGGGTACGGTATCCTTAACTGGTCTTGAATTGTAAATAAGAACAGTCTTGTTCAAATTTCCTTTCAAACAAACAAAAAATCGAAATTGTTTTATCTTTTTTAGAAGCTACAATGCTACAAACGGACACACAAATACACAGATAGGTTAAAATTATGATAACCTTTCGCTTTTTAGCCCGGGGTTAAAAGTAATCCGCAACAAAACGAGAATCGTTTGTGCTTCTATCTTTCTGTTTTATAATTGATACTCAACCCTCGATGTCGCCATCATTCGTATCGCCGGAGTGAAATTCATTATTGGTTTAATTTGAATGCAATTCCTTTATGCAATAATTAAGACGATTCTTTGCAGATCATCAGATTGCTTTCTTAGTTTCTAAGAATTTAATGATAATGAAAAAGCTGAGAAGATAAAGTAAAATATTTTAATCACTACATTGAAGATTTTGTATTAACATCGTGCGCGTTGACAGTAAAACCATAGTCGTTTTTTGAACTCGAAGTAAAAAGTGATCATCTGTATTGTATCGAATAAATTCTCAGTTTTACAAATTTCATTAGTTGCGAGGTTTTTGTACTTTCGTAAAAAATATCTTATTATACCATGTATATATGAAATATACATAGTATATTAAGTTTAGTCCAAAGTTTGTAACGCCTAAAAATATTCATGCTACGAAAAAAATTTTGGTATAGGTGTTCATAGAATCACCTAATTAGTCCATTTCCGGTTGTCCGTCCGTCCGTCCGTCTGTGGACACGATAACTCAAAAACGAAAAGAGATCTTGGGTCCGTAGGACCCATCTTGTAAGCCGTTAGAGATAGAACAAAAGTTTAAATGTATAAAATGTTCTTTATAAAAAAATAAACAACTTTTGTTTGAAAAATTATTTTGTAAACTTCACTGTTTACCCACGAGGGCGCTTATTAGGTGCAAATTTTATAGTATGCATTAATATGGGAATATCAGTGTGTGTGTAGCTATTTAAAAGTGGATATCTTTTTTTTATTAATGTGACGTCAAAAAACAAACGATTGCTTCATCAACACTGTCTATACATGGTATTTCAACAATTAACTCAGTCAATTGTTTGTTTTCACTTGTTCTTATTATAATGAGTTTTTTGTTTTGTTTCATATTTCATAATCTTCACGGTATATTTTCCAAACTGAGTAATGTATCAGCATATTACAGTATAAACGTATAAACGTACCTATGTATTCAGTAGGTACACATATTTTATTTTTCTTCAACAATTTATTTATTGTGAAAAACATTTGAATGAATCATTGTAAAAATAAATCTTTGTCTCATTAAATAAACAAAAAACATACCATACTACCTACCATTTATACGAATGCAGGGTGTAACAGATAAAACAGACAAAAAATCCGACAAATTTATCGGTTACGAAACCCTAAACTCGAACTTCAAACACATCTTAGAACAGCCTCTATTAAATTAACTTTTTCCTTAAAGCTCTTCCCAAATTGACTCGATTTTGTAGATCATCGTCAATTTTTTAGTTTTTTGTTTAACTAAGAACATCTCCAATAAATTACATTTCAAACAAAACCGAAAAAATCAAAATCGATTCATCCGTTAAGGCGCTACGGTGTCACAGACATACACACACACAAAACGGTCAAACTGATAACACTCCCTTTTTTTAGTTCGGGGGTTAAAAATTATAATTTCAAAACCACAGCCTCTGACTTTCCAGAACACCACTTTAAACCAACTTAGCTATCGGGCTATGCTATAGACATGTACAATACTACCCTACATATTGACGCCACGAGTCTCTTATTTCACTTTAACTGTTTTAAACTGTTTGGCATAAATACTTACCTTCAAACTAAGCTCTGTTGAAAAACAGGGCTTGCTTTCCAACTATTCAGCCGTATTTACGTTCAGCAAAAGTGGTTTTTCTGACCGTGGATTGAGGCAACACAATTTCCTCTTCGATAATTTAAATCAATGGTAAAACGTTTCCCTTGACATTAGGATTTTTAACACAGTTAATTCTAAAAATCATTAATCTGACAATATTTACTTATAATAGCTATTTATACAAATTGTATCTGACATATTTACAAATTTTTGAAAAACAAAAAATAAATTTATTAAATAATTTTTATCCACTTGACCTTCAATGTAAATAGAAATAGTTTTAGTAAAATAATATGTATTTTTAACAAAATATTGAACAAGTTGTTAACAATTGTTTTTATTACCTGTAATTACATAATAAGCAAACAGTAAATAAACCTGTAAATCGAAAACATGTAAAAAAATTAATTTTTATACCATGCATATATGTAATATGCAAGGCATACTAAGTATAGTCCCAAGTTTTTATACCATGCATATATGCAATTTGCAAGGTATACTAAATTTAGTCCCAAGTTTTTAACGCTTAAAAATATTAATGCTATGAACAAAATTTTAATATAGGTGTTTCTAAAACCACCTAATTAGTCCATTTTCGGTTGTCTGTCCGTCTGTCTGACAACACGATAACTCGAAAACGAAAAAAGATATCAAGCTCAAATTTTTACAGCGTACTTAGGACGTAAAAAGTGAGGTCAAGTTCGTAAATGAGAAACATAGGTCAATTGGATCTGAACCTATGGGTCCGAAGGATCCATCTTGTAAACTGTTAGAGATAGAACAAAAGTTTAAATGTAAAAAATCTCCCTTATCGAAAAATAAACAAACTTTTGTTTGAAACATTTTTTCGTAAATATCACTGTTTACCCGTGAGGGCGCAAATTAGGCGTAAATTGTATAGTATGTCTTATGTGGAGATATCAGTTACGTATATGTGACATGTATGTATGCGTAATGTGATAGAGTAATCAACACTGTCTATCCATGAGATTTCAACAATTAACTCAGTCAACTGTTTGTTTTCACTTGTTCTTTCGAAAATTTTTAAAAAAAGTGTATTATACAAAAATAAATAAAAGTAATACAAATATAACATTTTTTGTTTTAAATCACAACACAACGAATACAATTATTTATATTTTTAACATAATTAACTACATTCTTTGGCAGAATTACTTTTTCAAAGGTAAAATAAATTAAATATTTGTTATGATTTCGTTGGTCCTGTGAGGGAATTTAACGTAGATTCTGGGACACTTTATAAAATACAAAATACGTATTTATAACACAAAATCCAAATATATATATATATATATATATATATATATATATATATATATATATATATATATATATATATATACTTAAATACATGGAATTTTTATTTTAGGTTTTTATATTATTAAAAAAGCACATACACACACAAAAAAAGCAGAAAAAAAGGAAAATATTTATATGTACACAAATTTTATACATCTACTAAAATGACAAATATAAAATTGTTGACTGGCTTGTTGCTCAATTTTTTTACCATTCATTTATTTCAATAAATTAACAATTTATTTTTCTTTTTATTTCATATTAAATTATAATACCAGTAATTTATGATATAAATAAAGATAAATAGGCATTTTTTTTAGCACATACTTAAATTTAACAATTTTTGTTAAAATATAATAAAATATCGTTAAAAGAACATTTAATTTTACAAGGAAAGATTTCCTTTTTGTATTTAATTTCATTTATTTGTGACTACTTTACAGAGGTATTGTTTCAGAACAATTTGGCTGAAGCCTTTGAGTCACTTAAAATCAATATAGATTAAATATACCAAGAATCCAGGTTTTCATCAAGAACTGGGCTAAGGAATAGGTGTTACAAAGGAAGGAAATATTCCTTACAAACAATACAAAATAGAACTGAAAATTATTTAAATTTAAGGAGATATGCAAGGATTGAATAATACTAGGGATTTCAATAAAACTTTATAAATACATTTTTGATAAACAAAGTTTCCAAAAATCACAAAAAAATCCTGGGTTATCGGGCTTTTTATTATTATTTTATCGTTCAAAGTTGGCTGAAAAAATGATAAATCATATAGGTTATCCTTTTCAATTGGATATTTCTATATCAAAAAATCTGAGTGTGATAAAAAACTATCTAAAATGTTTAGAAAATCTTGTAGTTTATAATAATACCATAAAAATATAAGGTTGTCGATGATATAAAAAAATTTTAATTTAATTATGGATTCATCGAAGATCCATCATTTGATGAACAGAGACGAGCGTAGTTAGAGTATTGATGATTGAAGAGAGATATCTATATTATCTAATATATAAGCAGCACTTACACACAATAGAATATAAATTTTGTAGTTGCGTGATATTGTAAAGCTAAAAATAACACATAATAACACTGTAAGGAAACAAACACCTTAATAATATTGTGTGCTTTTTGTCAACTTCTGCAAAAATATGAAAAGTTCGATAAAGATCAATTTCAGATGTAAATGCCATTTTCTTTTGCTGTCACAAATTAATTTCAGAACGATGAAACATTATAAAATGGACTAGACTACGAATCCTACTGATTTTGGAAAAGCTTAGCGAACTATGTTATAATCATTCATCATAAATATGAAGTTTTCTCGTTTAATTTACTTCAAAAGCTTTTTCATGCTTATACCAAAAATCATAAATCATTTTAAAACAAATACGAACATAGAATATTTTGAAGGTTTAGTAGTGTTTTTATTTCATTTTTTTTGTTTTCGTGGATATTGCATTATATGTTTGCATAATATTTTTTGTATGTGTCTCATCGCTAAATAAATTCTCGAAAAATTTATTGACGCTATTTGAAATTCCTAGAGTAACGGTATAGTATTTTATGGATTAAAATATATATTGTAGGGCAGTACAAAGTGTGATTTTAAAAATGTTGTAGAATAGAAGGCTATCAATTTCTTTAATTATTTTTGTGCCATATCTTAAAACTTCAAAAAAGCATTTAAAAGTAGTGTCCGACCGAAACTGGAATTTCTATCGAAACCGAAACAAAATCTTCGGTATCTGTCTCAGTTTCGGCCGAAACCGAAACTGAAATTTTTTTGACATGTTTAAAATTGATTTATGAAATTTGGTTTACTGAAATCTGGCTTATAAGAGCCTAAATGGCCGAGCGGTCTAAGGCGCTAGTTTTAGAACGTTTGACTATTTAGACTTAGGTTGCGGGTTCGAATCCAGGCAGCGGCAGTGTGAACAATTTATAATTAATGGGAGTGCAGAATTGATCACATTGTCATCGCTTGGATAAGAACGAAGTAACCGACTCCACCCACATCAAAAATGTAATTGTTAATATGTTTGTAATTTAATAAATAAAGATGAACAAATAATGATGTGGGTGGCCTCTGTGATTAAGCATGCGTCGCAAAAACGGAGGTTAAACCCCCATTAATATTATTATAAATTTGGCTTATTTTTTACAATTATACAGACAGTTAACACGTGTTAAAAATCAAATAAAAAACAATAATTGAATTTGAATTAAATGAATATTGTTTACATACTGTGTTTTCTCACAGTTAAAATCAACAAACAAGCATCTGAAGATTAAATCATAGCGATAGCAGGCAGTTGGTTCAATGTTTGGGTGGTTAAAATTAATAAAACCAAATCCAAGAACGCATACACAGCACGACACATAAAGCCACAACAAAATTACACCGGACTGATCGACAAACTCAGCAGACATTAACTCACTCGAAGTTAGCCGAAAGACGCGCGATAATTCACGAACGCAAAGTTTCGGTGTTGGCGAAAGTTGGGCAGATTTCTGCGAAACCCGAAACTAATGCTGAAACTAGATTTTTTGACCGAAACTGACCAAAATCGAACCTTCAGTCGGACATTATTAAAAGTATAACATAAATAAAATTTTAAAGTGAATAAATTAAATTATAAACAAATAACCATATTGTCTTTTACGATTATAAATTAATCATTAGCTACCTTTTACTTTTTCTAGTCAATTATTGGAATGTATAATCAACAGTAAAAGCACTGAAAAAACGGAACTGACAATTGGCGGTTCAAGAAAGCTTGCGTAATGTGCTTAATAATTTGGTCGTCTGAAAGAAAGTCGAAATGTTTAAAAATTGACATTATCTTACTGAAGCTGTTTTAGACTCAGTAACGTTTAGATTTTCTTGAGCCTTTTTAAAAAATACCATTTCTATTTCACTTGAAAATACGATTTATATAATTTAATGCTTTTTCTAAATGTATTTTGAGATGGTAAAAATATTTTGTAGAGTTTTTATCATCGTGTTTGTCACAGTGTGCTGAAGAGCATTGATGTTGTATGTGCTTTCAAAATCACATCTTCCTCTGCACCACTCAGTAAATCGACATGGTAGTAGTATTTTTTTTGTATTGCTTTAGAAATGAAATAGTAAAACATTTAAACAAATATAAACTGACATTAAACCTAAAATGTATGTGTTTAGATTGTGTTCGCCCCGTCAATCAATATATTTATTGAATTGTATGTCGTCTCAAATGAAATAAATACAGAGTGTATTTGAAAGTGAAATATACATGAAATGTATATATTTGGCATTTATTTATTCGTCATATTTTATTAAATAAAAATCTAAATCAGAGCAAACAAAATTGATTATAAACTTTGTTGAAAACAGAAGCTACAATAGAACCAGTGTGTTTTGTGAGTGTTTTTTGCTTCAAACTCGATCACAGGAATTGATTCCTGTAGCCTACAGATCACTTTTTGTAGTCAAATAAAAGTCAAAGGTTAAAAGTTCATAATAGTAGACACGTAAGAATTACAGACTTTCTAACGTGTCTATTGTTAAGTGATGAAATAAATGTTCAAGTATTAATAAAATTTCAAAAAAATTGATCTATTAAATTCAATTGAGTTATCTAGCGGTGCGGGGTAGGACAATAGGGCATACTAATAATAAAAATGGAGAAAAGAAAAGTAACAGAAGATCGTGATTTGATTAATTGCTCCTTTTCGAAGTGTCCGTTTCATGTATAACTTGTTTTTACAATAATTTAAAACCTCAAAATACAAAAAAACAAAAATTAACTGTTTTTTGTTGAGTAATTTTCTGCGAAAAGTGATAAGGGAAAATTTCAGCAAACAGAACGACAAATTATTTTTAAAAAAACACTTCATGGAACAAAGATTGAATATCGATAAATACACCTCTAGAAAAATTATCGTGTTTTTCACATGAACTCGAAAATTGATGATTGCGCGAACAAGATTCAAAATTGATTGATATTCTTTTTTTGTCATTCTGGGAAGAACAACCAATGTAAAAAAATTGTATTGTTTGACAGTCGATAGAGGACGATTTCCGCTGTACAACATTAAGAAAATAGCAAAAAAAATTTAAGCGAATATAAAAAAAAAGGGGTGTTATAAGTTTAACCACTCTGTGCGTGTGTTTGTCAATCTGTCTGTCTGTGGCTTCGTAACGCCAAAACTGATGAAGTGATTTCGATTTATTTTTGTTTCGTTTGAAAGGTAATTAAATGGAAAGTCTTCTTAGCTATGTTTCAAGTGTTATATTAAGGTTCCGTACACTAAAAATCAAAAAAATTGGCGATGATCTTCAAAATCGATTCAGTTTTGGAAAAGTCTATAAGGAAAATGGTAATTTCATGAAGAGTGTTCTAAGATATGTTTCAAATGCGGGTTTAGGGTTCCGTATCAGAAAAATAAGTCGATAGTTTTTAAAATTTCGCTTATAACTACTTTAGGTGGACTTTTAAAATTCTTAGCATTTGTTATTCCATTATCTTGCTTTGAGAATGCCCAAAACTTCGCTATCAATTCTATTTTTGAGTACTCGGACTGTATTATTGTGCTTGTATACATTTATAAAGATAAAATATTGACCGTTTGAACAAAAATACAAAATAATGCTGAAAAAATCTAAATCGTATGAACATAGCTTTAAATGAACATTCAAAATATCAGTTGTCATTTGTAATAAAAATATCTGAAAAGATATGTTCATGATATATATTTTAGATAAAAATTTTGCAAATCTAAACAACTATTTTACACTCCATTAATTTTTATTTTTCGTTAAATTATCTATTTAGTGTATATAAATTTGAATGGGGTACTACCTATATTACATTTTAGGCCGGTTTTATGGTGGGTACATATTATTTAAATTTGTTATATGCACAAACTTTATTAATAAAAATGTTAAATTGGTTTTTTATTTTTTTCATTTATTTTCTTTGTTAAAGCTCGCTTAATAAATTATGCACAGAACCGTACTTTCTTGATTATGTGATTATCAAGATTATTGGACATTTTATAGCATTGTTGAATATTTTTTATTGCAAGAAAAGCCATCACAACTTATTTTTGAATCTTAATTCATTTTGTGTTTCTGATAGTCGAAAATGTACAGATTGTTTATTTTACAGACTTTTCCTTTATTTATATTGTGCCTATTTTTGGTCTTGGCTACCTTTCTTTTGATATAAGAGCTTGCAGCGTCACGAAAAAGTTGATATTAAAACGGTTGGGTTTTTCCTTTCTAATTTAAATTAAAAAAGGTAGGAAAAATTATACCTGGCAGTTAATTTCGCTCACTTGTTTGAATTTCCGAAAAAAACTGCGAAAATTTTTAACTTAAAATTAATTTTAAGATATTTTATTAGGTCATTTTTCAAATCCTTTTACCAATGCAAATTGTAATTGCCAGTAGTTTTGCCATTACTAACACCAAGCCAGACATTATTCTAATTATTAAAAAAAGAACGTAGTTATTAATCTGGCTTCATTAGGGCTAGTTTTTACCCAACACATCCGATGGTTTTTAAAATTGTAATAACTTTAAAACAAAATACGTGCGTTATTTCTCGCTCTCAATAGCTGAAGTTGTTGACCTCTTTGAGCTATTCTAAAAGACCAAGGAAGATGTTATACCCGGACACAGTGGCCACGTGATATTTGTCTATACAACGTGATTATTGTTTTGTTTTTTTTTTTTTATTGATGAGTTGCATATTTTTCACAATTTTATGAACAAATTAGCTGTTATTTTTCCTGTCACTGTGGCTAAGATTAAGTTTGCACAAAAAACAAGGCATAATTTCAATAAACAAATCAAACTTTTCTGTATGCAAGACATAACTCCAATATTCCAAAGTTGCGTTGATCACAATAGCGATTTACTTAGTATATAGGTACTACCTTGATACCCGCCCGCTTCACTAGGCTTAAAGTAAAAACGAACGTTTTTTAGCCTTCACCTCTCTTGATCTCACTTAACCCCCTTCCATAACACTCAAAGAGATTGTTTATCACGGCTAAAATATATGAAAATTTTTCAATTCTTTAAAGTGTAAAATAGTCATAATTCATCAAGTATATAACAAAAGATGGCCACGAATTGTTTTACATTTACTATTTTTAATTTTACAGAATTCTTTAATTTATAGTTCTAAATGATGATCATAGGTGGAGCAGTAAATATTATATCACAAAATATAATTTTTTTTTTAATATATCTCTATAGCTAATGTGTTATTCTGATGTTTGAATTATATTATTGTTAAGTTTCATTCAAATCCATTCATTAGTTTTTTCGTGAAAGCGTAACAAACAAACAACAAACATTCTTACCTCAGCCTCTCAGGAGAATAAGTTTAGATTTTACAATTTTTGATGATGATTTTGATTTTGATCATTTTATAATAAATTAATGTTTAATTTTCATAAATAATGTAAATCCAGTGTACAATAATGTACATGGGTAAAGTATACCTGACCACAACGACCGTGTTCTCTTTGGACACCACAATGACGCAGGTAGAAAATCATTTTAATGGAGTTGTAATTTAAATATGATATAAGTTTTATAACTAAAGAATGTAATTTTAATTCGTCTGACTGAGAATCGGTTGCTTTGTAAAGGTTCTTCCTAAGTTAATTAACACAACTGCTTTTATAGTTTAATAAGAAATTAAATATCAGTAATTCATCCAAATCTCGTAAACTTTGTCAGCTGTCGTATCCATCCAATGCTTTTCTTGTATCAATCAAATAATTTGATACAATTTGAATATTGATTTTATGATATTTGACCAATTTGAGAATAACAGGATAAAATGGAAACATAATAAATACCACCCCTTAAAGTGTATATAACAATTCACATCTTTTGTACACTAATTTAACATCCCTCTGTTCCCCTGTGATCTATCTCATTAGAGTATAAATACTACCTACAGCTATAATGTATATGTAATGTGTCTCAATACGAGTATAAAGAGTGGTCTCTTTATACGTGGACCTTCATTTATCCACATTCCATAAATACTTTTTAGAAAAAAACAACAAAATATAAAGATACTAGCCTATTACTCGCCCGTTTCATTGGCCTTAAAATTAAAAAAACACAGCTTTATTGCCTCCACCTCTCTTGATGTACACAGTTTTCAATTTTTTTTAATGTAAAATAGTCATAATTCATTAAGTATATCAGAAAAGTTGGCCATGAATGGTTTGACATTGTTTTTTTTTAAATTTTGACAGAATAGATCTGCTCCGTCTATAATCATCAATTTGAACCATAAATTACAGATTTCTGTAAAAATTTAAAATAGTAAATGTCAGATAAAATTTAATTTTTTATATCTTTTTAAATATATTTTTATTAATTATAGCTCATGTGTTATTCTGAAGTATGAGCTATATTGCTGTTTAGTTTCATTAAGAACCATTCGCTAGTTTTAGCGTGAAATCGTAACAAACAAACAAACAATCATCCTTATTTTCGCATTTATATGTAATATTTAGAGATAGAGATTATTGATAATATTGATAATATGTCCTGAATATTATTTGTTGGTTCAAGAACCAGTTTATCGCGAAATATGACGTTTGCTTTTTCAGATTGACTCATATTGTGTACAGATAGGTACATTTTCCAAAAATTTGTAACAACTGCACATATGGAAGTGGTCAATATTTCGATTTTGAAAATCTGGAGTAATTTTCAAAATATCAAAAATTGATAATTTTGTTTAATTGTTTAGCTTTCGATATTTCGAAAACCATGGCAGATATCGAAAAATTTTATTGTTATTTTTCCTCTACATTCATGAAGTTTTGACAAAATTCATCATCAAAGTTGAAAATAAGGTACAAGTAATTTCAACTCAAGTCAAAAATTACCTTGGTGCTCGTACTACCTTAAACAAAAATTGATCTGGTATTTTTTTTAAATGTTTTTCATTGTCCAGGGACACTACAACGTATGCATCTTTTGCTGTGTTGTCTCGATGTTTGAGTTTCTCTTAAATTATCTATTTTTCTAAATATTTAAAGTTCTTTTCGAGAAATTCAAACAACTGTAGATTGCCTTGTTAGCAAAATTTGTAATTTCTTCCAGTTTTATCTCTTTGACGACTAAGAAGGACTTTTTGCTTCCAAATTACCATAAAAAATTTGTGTTTTTAATGAAGCATCATATATATTCCTAATAATATTGTATCAATATATTCCATCCACATTGAATAATAATTTGGGTCCTAATGACATGAAGGAATATACAGATATTTTAATAACATTGTTGTTGTTAATATAACTATTCTATTATGGTTATAAATTTTCCATTAAATAGTATTTATGTTGGCAATATGTGTTGTTCTCTTATGTATAACACAGATCTATTATATATCTACTCGTTTTTCGTTCGATACATTAAAATATATATCTATATCTATCCTCCATTTACTGGTACGTTAAATTTTATATAGGGCGTAATTGGAATACTAAAAGATATCATGATGTTATTGAGCTAGTCTTTGTATTCCTATTTAACCAATATTCCCTTATTTTTATGTTTCAAAGCCAATCTAACAAGTTTAATCTGGTGTACCACAAGGTTACTTAGTTGGACCTCATTACCTAAAAAAGAATTAAATATCGATACCATTTTTTGTCTACAAAATTTAAAACATGCCTTTTACTATGTCCATTCAGAAATCTGCCTGTTGTGAGGTACATGTTAAAAAATATACTTCTTAGAGGTAACTTTTTGAGATGGAAACTAAAATCTTATGGTCTGTGGGAATAAGATAAATCTTCACCCATCTGATAACCGAATGAGACATATTTTTTATGAAAATTTATTGATTCTAAAACACTACTGTCAAATAATTTAACTATCGAAAAGTGTATATGGCTATTTTTAATTTTAATCAATTTTTTCAATGAACGTTTTTTTTTTTCGGGCAAGTCTATCTTTTTTTCTTTTCATAATTATTGTCTTTCTTCTCATATCAATTTTGATTGGTTCATAGATCGGTGTAGTTCACTAATCGAAATTGGTATCAGAAGAAAGATAATTTAATTATGAAAAAAATGCTGTAGGCTTGGAAAAACCGTTCATGGAAAAAATTGGTTGAAATTGATGGGTGAAAGTAGATCTTGCACTATTTTATGATTAAATTTAATTGTATAAATGATTACTAGAATTTTGTGTAATTGCCATGTATTTTGACTTGTCATTTCTACTTTCTAACTCTTGTAGAATTTAAGATTTAACCATGACGAAATACCAAGAATCAATTTTTGATTCCATTTTTTTTTTTCAATTTAAGTCTCGATAAATATGTATGCAATCTACAAAATCAAAGCATTCTCGAAATTTCAATTTTACCCAGAGAACTTGGTTTAAATTCCATACAGAATATTTAACAGCCGTCTTGTATAGCTAGTGAAATTTACAAAATTTAAATCACCCCCGTCAAATTTTTCGGGTACGGAACTCTTAGCTCGCACTTGGAACATATCTAAAAACACTCTCTTAAATTACCTTTTTCTCAAAAGCCTTCTCCTAGCTGAACCAATATTGAAGATCATCGCATACACACGAAAACTGTATACTTACTTATGCAACTCGCTGTATTTCTAGCAACGAGTTTGCTATGTATTACATAAAATTACGACACAAGTACATGATGCTATATATATATATATATAGAATTGGTGACCAATATGAGGATCATAATGGTAAATGGTCATCACTATAATATGTTTTTTAGATGAGAGTGAGTGGGAGTGTGTGTTAGCTGGGATAAATAAATAGTTGATGGTTGAATACTCTGTAAGTAATATGTGTTGGTTGATTTTGGTTGTATTTCCATCATTAAGTTGGTATTATATACCAAGAGCCAGACACTTCCCGTCTTTGTATTTTCCACTGAACTTTTCTAAGTAGGACTTTAATCATAGCTTTAAGCAAATCACAAATTTAAAAAACCGAATAGTCGATCTTCGCTCTTTTAGATTTTCGAATATTTTATTACCGACCGTTTATATTAAACAAAATTAATCGACAACTCAATATTTGGGAACAACAAATAGCAGGTTGCAATTGTTGAAAGAGCAAAAGACTTCGCCAAATTCCTGCTTTTAATTCCTGATTGTGTATGAAACTATGTTCTTTTTTTAATATAAACGATAAGCAAAATAAAATCGATACAACACAAAAAATAAAATAAAAACCCGATTTTCATAAATACGAAAATAGTACGACGTTTGGAATCACTTTTTTTTTAACAATTGTTATTATTTCCTGAGGATAATCCTAATGACAAATCGGCCATATTAACCTTAAAATGTAAAAATAGACTTGATACCATGAAAAAATTTGAAAGTGAAATTTAAATTTATTCAAAAAACGAAAAAGTTGTAAGCAATCAAAGATTCCATTCAAAGGTTGTTGTAAAGATTGTTAAAAATCAACTTCACTTTTGTATTTACACTGACTTCAGTGGTTTTAATGAATTCTTGCACACCACAAACAATTGGCCTGGCTCTGTGACTATAGACTGTGAGTAGAGTGTATTGTGAGCAACAATATTCCCTAAGTATGATCATTATCATTATATGAGTATCTCTAAAACTCAACCGATATTATTATTGAAGTATCTATCCTTCCTACATTTACTACCTCTTTGTGATTGACCATTAGGTACCCCCTCTTATATTCATTGTCAATTGTTTAAGTCAATTGTTTTAAAAAAAGATTGTGTCAATTTCATTTTCGGTAGATAACGTTACTGATTAATGGTAAGCGAAATAATTTCACTTTGTAAAATATGGTTCAAACACATAGCCTGTCATAGTCCGAATGACTCAAGGGATAAAAAAAAGGCTTATATTTCGAAAGTGTTTTCGATTCAACGAGATGTTTCACTTATTTATCTATGAAAATTCTCGCAGATATGTTCTCGTTCAAGTAGCTTGGAAACTTTTTAATCACAGGCACAATTCTTCAAAAAAAAAAAAACCGATATCCGTTTGTTGAAAGAAACAAAGCCAGTAGTTAACAAAGCGACTTTACTACTTACCGCCTCAAACTACTGATCATGTTTCGTTCTTTTCAGATTTAATTTAATACAATCGGGTTTGATTTTTTAAATTATGTATTTCATTTTACACTTTGTAGTGTCCCGGAACTAACAAAACCCTCTTATTAATACTATTTAAACTTTTTAAACCAATTGATTATGCGTTGTTAAATTTAAACATAAAAATAATACATATTTTTTAGTCCCCATTTAATTACCTTTATTTTGATACCCTACTCGATAGGTTTGGTTAATTTTTTTTTTTTCATTAGCGTATTAAAATTTACGCCATGCTATATTTTAACATAACGGTATATTAACTGTCAAAATCCATCAAGCCGTTTGAGAGATAAGAAAGAAATGCGCAGACAAATATAAATATTAACATGCAAGAAGCTTGCAAAAAACATATCCACTCCTTGACAGTCGGTTAAAAATATGCGTTATGCCATCAAATATATCTGATAACAGATAATACCATCAAATAACAAGAATATGCAAAATACCACCAAATATACAAAATATGTAGAATATCACCAAATGGTATTCGCTTTATTCAATACAGTTTACGTCTCAGCTTATTTAGAGTTTAATAGTTTGTTCCTCTCGCCAATGGTATGTTGAAGTTCTTATCTGAAATACGTATTATAGAATCCAGTTGTAGCAATGTAAATCCATAGATTGAATAAAACAAATGTACATGACGTAGTTTATGTTATCGAGAAATGGCTGCGAGATTTATTTCTTGTGGCCTAGAAGTTAAATTCAAAAAGAAATAATAATAATTTGTAAAGTTAATTGTAGATATCAGAACTTAAGGATGTATGAGCATGACAACAATGTTTGATACAAAATTGAAAATATCTATTTTTAAATTTGTGCCCCCACTACCTTGCTCATATATCCTTAAGTGTTAACTACACTTAAAAACTAGAGTTCAAAAAGAAAGCATTCTTTTTAAAAAATTGTGAATATTAAGATTGAAAACTGTTTTATGTCCTTTTTATTCAGATTAATATGTGGAATAAAAGTGTCCTTATTAATCTTGTACAATAAAATCGTATACTCTTTCTAAAATGAAACAATTTGTAGTGACATTTTAAAATGATTATTATACGCATGGTATGGGTTATACAAAATTATGGGTTATATGAACCAAATTTTGAAAATAATAACTTATAGTCATTTACTTGTATTACAGAATTACAGAATAAGTTATTGCCCACATTCAGTCAGTGACAAGATTTTAACTAAAACTTTTTCATTCATTATGATAAGTACATAGCCCTGGTTTTATAACGTAAACTGACCTCTATACACAAAGAAAAATCCCGAGTTATAGCAACAATCTTATAAATCCGCAGGAAAAGTCTTTTAAGGCAATCTGTTCAAGGATTTTTTTTGTAGAATTAAGGGAAACATTTGGAAGGCACTGCAATAAAATGTACTCAAACTGTCGTAGTAAATATAGTGCAACAAGAGCCTGGGTTTTATTGGAGGGTTTTTAAATAAAATGCTATTTTTTCACAGAAAACAGTTCGGAAAGAGTGTAGTTTTCCTTCCTTAGTAGAAATATTTAACCGAACCAAGAAATATTTTCCGAACTAGAAAATTAATCATTGTACTCTCATTATCTTGAATTTTCAAATAATTTCGTTATTTTGTTTTTAATAGTTATTTTTGTATTTTTTCAGGTGAGAGAAGTTGGCACTTCCAAAACAAAAATTATATACACAGTCTAAAGTACGAGAGTTGTAAGTTTGTAGAAAGAATAAACTGTTTATTTTTTAATACATTGTAATTTTGGCCTGTAAATACTCTCTAAATCGTATTGAAATATTTGGTACATATTTCTGGTAAATGTATTCTGCTATGAAATTTATACATAGAGAAAAAATCGTGGTCAATTTATGTAAATGACTATTAATTTTTAATTAAAGTTATTTCATGCAAAAATGTATACAATAATAATTAAAATGAGAAATAATTTAATACGCGGCCGAAAAATTTGTGCACCTGTGCTTGTTATGCCTAATTATAGATGTGAATAATGTTTTTTATGTTTAACTCACTCCAGAGTCATTGAAGATAAGCGATGAGCTTGAGTTCATTGGAATGGTGAGAATGGTTCGAGAAGAATGGTTTTTACTAGAAAATTCCGAATTTTTCACCGCTTTTCCCCATTTTTAGTGCAATTGGCTGCCGAAAGACGATGTAACACAGCTTTTTTGGTATCATTATTTTTCGTTGTGCCCATTGAGACTTAAAGCTGCAAGCTTTGTATTTGCGTAATAATTTTCGAAACTCAATGATTTTTTACTAACCAGCCAATTTATGTAATGACTAATTTATTTATTAGCTAGTGAACTTAATTTAATAAATAAATGCATTTTATTTTGAATGGAAAACATATAACAATAAAATAATGACTCCATTAATAGCGGTCTATCACCAAAAAATATTGTAATAGTTCATTTCATGCCTACATTCTAAAACCACAAAACAATGACAATACAAAATTTTATTGTAATATGAATAATTGTTGAAGCTATTTTAATAAACTGAATACACTGATTTTAAAATTAATAGTAAATTGAGGTGTCCTACTCACATTATTATCATATTTATATTTTTCTTGAACATCCGCTAGATCATTTTTTAGTCGTCCTCAACGGTATACAATCGAAAAGATCTAGGATCTAGGAATGCTTATTAATTTCTGATGTGAGTCTTACTTTACTGCGTAATAACATTACAATAAGATGTGTTTCCATTTCAATGCTATTTTTCAATACTTTATTTTATTTACTTACTAGATTGATACCCACCCGCTTCACTGGGCTTAAAAGTAAAAACCACCGTTTTATAGCCTACATCCTCTCTTCTTGATATGCAAAGTTTTCAATTTTGTTAAATGTAAAATAGTCATAATTCATTGAATATATCAGAAAAGTTGGCCATGATTTGTTTGTCTGTTACTAGTTTAAATTTTTACAGAATTATTTAATTCATGGTTCAAAATGATCATCATAGATCCGCTCCATCTATAATCATCATTTTGAACCATAAATTAAAGATTTCTGTAAAAATTTAAAAATGGTAAATGTCAAATTAAATTATTTTTTTTTAAATATATCTTTATAAATTATAGCTCATGTGTTGTTCTGATATATCAGCTATATTGATGTACAGTTTCATTAAAAACCATTCTCTAGTTTTAGCGTGAAAGCGTAACAAACAAACAAACATGCTTACTTTCACATTTATAATATATAGGGATAATCAATTTATTCATAGAATCTCAGTAATTTGAACAAATACATTGATCGCAACACCCTTCGCTATTATTGAATCCCGGTTATTAAGAGTCTAATGTATTAAAACAATACCCAAGCAGGGTTCGCCGGACTAAGACACGTGGCCAAGCATTGGCCCATTAATGGTTAATGGTACTTGGCAATTTTTATTGGGCCATTGCTAGAACCAAGAAAAGGCCGATGTACGGTTCATAGAGATAGCCAGTATATATTTTTTTTATATAGCCAATGTATGGCATATCAACGGCAATTTTATGGCATATCATCATCTACTATTAATTATGCAACTTAGGCAATCTTTTAAGCCATGTATGTATAAAAGGTTGCTTGCCAAACATAATGTTAATGAAATAAAAATTAGTGATTATAAAAGGATTAAGATTTAAAAAAGTTTCATAATTCTTGATATAATAAAAGGTAATAATTGAAAGGAATGTTAGGAAATTTAGGTAGTCAATAAATTTAAAATGGATAATACATTTGAAATTTTAATGCATTAGCCATGGCTATTCAATAACAATCCGTGTCTCTGTTTGAGTGTTGACGAATAAATATAAGTTATTTATATAATTTTTTTAATGATAACTATCGATGAAAAAACGATTCTAGTTAAGTTTTGACAGTCGAAGGCTTCTCTTGAAATAAATTTCATCTTTTATTTTTGAAAAATAACCATAACAGATGACGTAACAGAATAAAAATATTTGTTTACATGTAAGAGCAACGTGTGGCTCGTATTTATATACACTCACTATTAGATAACTAGTATTTTGTTATTGTTTGGCAGTGACTTACATGTGCAGTCGTGAAAGAGTTCCCTGTGCTATTAGAACGATTGGTCTCTCGACAATACGTAAAATAATTAATAACAGCCGTTTATTGAATAGTATTTATTGTCTAGTGTTTTTTTATTATTTTTGATTTAAAATTTTACTAAAATGTCTAAAAATTATTATAGAGTTAAATCATCTCATCGAACACAAGTGTTTATTATTTAACCATAACCAAAAAATCTGTGCTGTTACATTACTTCATTAGAAAGAGAGGCAGTGATAGAAAACAGTTGACTATATATGTGTATAACGCAATGTTATTTTTATTAGTGTTTTCTCCGGTAACCTTGACGGATCCACAATTAATTGAACTAAAAAGTGAGTATTCTTTTTTCAGTATGTTTAAATTATTTACAAAGATTTTCACTTATGGTCATACATTGTTTGACATTTTCAGATCAAATAGATACAATGTTGGAGACAAAGTTTTATAACCTCACACTGACAATGGAAAAAAAAATAGAATCAACGAAAAGAAGCATATTGTATGATATTCAGCACAAAACTGATGAACTTAAAAATACTACAGTTACAAATGGATCTGCGACATCGATAAATTTAACAGAAGCTAAAAAGAGAGGGATAAATGGATCGTTGCCATTGAAGACATTGGAGGAGTTCGAAGATTTCGATAATAAACTCAGAGCGAATGATGAACACAAAGAATCTTTAGTAAGTTATCAATCTGTTAATTTTTATTGTTTTTAATTTTAATGTTTTCAGAAGTCTTTCATAAAACATTTCACATGTTTTAATGTTAAATAATTGAATAAATTAAAGAATTAGTAAGTTACAGAAGTTTTTAAATTAATTTATCAAATTTTTATTGCAGATGATTTTATATAAGATTATAACAAGGGGCGAATTAAAAATAATGTCTGCTATAAAAAAGATTATGGAAGTGACCATGGAAAAAACGGTGGAGTTAGAATACTCGGGAACAGGTCGTACTGTCAATGGCTTGGGGAAAAAAAATTTTAGCAATACGGCTACCTACAAATGTTTAGATGGTAAGCTAAGTATGTACACTATAGTGTACGTACAAGGTTATACAACAATTAATTTTTAATTGAAGATGAATATTTATATATAAAATTGATGTTTTTCCAGGAGTGCTTTCTGACCAATTTGCGGAGAGTTGAAAAATTTATCAGGAAAAGTGGGTCGCTGGTTATCTGGTGCCGCGGATCGCGGAGGTGGTCGTAAGGAGCGGACCAAAAAAAATTAAACTAATAAAATTTATTGTAATTTTAATTCAATATTTTTAGTTTCAATAAATTATTTTTTTCATTAAAATCGTTGCTGGCTTAGTACAAATTTTATTTATTCCCATTACTGGGATATTATTGGCTTCAATCTTTGGCCAATTAACTGAACCCATCAATGGGCCCAAGTTATCATCCGATGAAATTATTTTAATGGCCCAGTCATGGTATATAGTACTCAGCCATTGCTGCAAAACTGGCCACCAGCAATGGACCATGACTGGGCCAATTGTAAAACCTTGTATGGGTACTGACACTATTTTTCAACGAGTTCAAATTTATGTTCTGGTATAAAAATCATTTTCACTGTAATATAATTTAACATGTGGCAACGATGTATGTGTGTATATATTGTCTATGTAATTGTGGTTTTGTTCGTTCATTTTACTATTTTGAGAATACGTTATTTTGTCAATAAAATAGAGAGAACTTAAGGACGTACATTCGTCAGACTTGTACAAAAAAAGAAAAAATTAAAATGATTTTGAATGTTTGAAGAAAAAATATACTCTCATCGAAGTATTTTCGTTAAATTTTAAGGTCAAAAAGGGACAAAAAGCAAGGTTTTGGCATATGAGACTAAATAGAAAATATAAGTCGATATTTATCAAAAATAATATCGGTAACTATACTTTTATCGGTTGATAATTGTTTAAACTTCTAATAGAATTTCAGAAAATTGTTCAATTTTTCTATTAATTGAATATCGTTTAAAATTTACATACTGTTTTCCTATGAACTCACATAGCAAAGAACGCCCTTAATCAAATTAATTTAATCGTTACTCTATTACTAAAATTTTATCTCTCAATTATTCGGAAATGTTATTATATTGGAATTAGTCATTTTACATACAAAATATTAATCTAATAGATTATACGACTATTGCAAATCTATATAAAAAGACTATTTTATCAAAAAATATACGGATTAATTCTGACTGTTCTAGGTATAGGGTGGAATGTACTTTATTTATTTAAAAATTGACTTTGGTTTTTTGTGTTTTCAATATCTTTCTACCTAAATTAGTGCTTATTTATGGGAAAATGGTTATGCCGAATTTCAGTTTTTAGTATAGTTGGGAGTTTTGAGAAGGTAAAGTTATCCATAAAGTATCAAAATTCGATCAAAAACAAGTTGCTGACTATAATTGCCTCAGAAATAAACAAATAAACAAGAAAAGGGGCATTGTAGTAGTGTCAAAAGTTTTAAAAACCGCAAAGTATAGTAATACTTTTGTTTTAAAAAAAGGATAAAGAGTTCTCAGAATTTGCCACCTCCTTGAATAGCTCCCTTGACATCCAAAGTCTGGAGGACGTACAAAGGAGGAAAGATGAGCTGGAAAGTTAACACTAATTGTAATCAAATTTTTTGCACGGTAATTTACTGTTTTCGACAACAAAGATTTAAGCTCTTACCTATTGTTATAATTATTTTAATATTATGGTCTGTATGATCATATTTTTTGGGAAAAGGTCTCCCCCATTTACCTCCAAGTCTGATTCTCTGCAGGTAGTTACATCACTTTACAACCAGCAAGATCGCTATGCAATCAACTAGATCGTTCAAACACCTCTCTTGCCGGAATATAATACCCGGAAAAAATAGACCGAAAAAATTTTTTGTAATAGTGTTCCGTTTTCGAACTCAAGAATTAAAAACTTCATAACACCAAGAACTCCTCTTTAGTCAACAAACTCAATCTAATCAACTTGTAATAACTACAATACTCCGGATCTACAAAATTTTCCGTCTTTTTTTTCCGGGTCAATTTGAGTCCCATAAATAAAGACTGAAAGTTATTACATTTCCCTTGAGTATGTTAGCCAAACAAAAGATATTTCTTCCAGATGCTATCGATTTCAATTCAGTTTTCATAATATTGTTGTTTTTTAAGGTTAATATTTTTCCTAAATGCTGTTATTGTGACACGTATGCAAGAGTGACATCATGCAGATAGTAATTTAAAATAATTTACAAATTGATAAATTATTTTTCATCTATACGTTTATATAAAATTTTTTCAAATTCTAAATTCAATTTACAAACGCATATATTGTCATCATACAATCACAATTTCACCTATGATATGTAATATTATATTTTGAATAGAACAATAATTGCGTAGACATATATTATTCTACGTATTATAATATCAACAACAGTGTACAACAATATTTGTCATTTAAAATTCATATGGCAGTTTATCCAAATCAGGTTCATGCCTAAAGTTAAGTAAAACTACGAACAGAGGATATATAGCTTGTGCTAAAATCTGTATTACCCACGTACTTTTTCTTGCATCTAAGAGCAGTTGCATTAATTAACGAAGGATACACGCTGTTAGAGCAATCAAATTTCTGTCGGTTAAATTAAAATTACATTTTTTAATTATAATTCTGAATAATATTAAAATGGCAGTGCCACTAAAATGATTTGAATTCATTTTTTTATAAACAGACAAAACAGCAACGGCGAAACTGTCAATTATAACTTAATATTGCTAATAGTACAGTAAAACATCAGCTACAAAAATCGGCTAATAAACTAAAATGAAAGAAACCGCTCGCATTTTGCTAAAACCTCTTGGAATATGTTTCGTTGGTGTCAAATATCATTAGTAAGGCATGAGTTAGTAGTTCGAATGTTTCTATTTGTTAACAAGCAATAAATTTTCAATTCAATGAAACGATCAATGTTAAAATTCACATAAAAATTTGGTCAATAGGCAACAGGTGCGACGTAAATGTTAAGTTTTTGTCAAATAATTGAAAACTATTATACATGCACAACGTATACGTAATTCAAGTTGCCTATTTATTAATTTTGCCCGTCAACATAGCGTTTGTTGTGGCGTAACGTAATATTTTCAATACTTTTTTATGGGTATTAGCTGTCATGTGAATGCCTAATTTTACTAAAATAATTTTATAAAAACAATAATAATCGTAATTTTTTATGAAAAATAATTTTGTGTTTTTTTATCTACATATCATGATTAATCATTAGGAACTTTTATTCAACGGATTTATTCTTATTGAATAAAAGCCTTTTCCGGATAAAATCGTGACTTAAGTGCAAGGAAAATACTAAAATCAATTTTTAAGACTTTTGTGTTTTTTTTTTTTTTGTCTGTCGTATGTGTGTCGTTATAAACCGAATACAAGTTGGAGCAGCTATGGAACCGTATTCAGAAAGTTCTTTTTTTTTTTTTAAAGAGCACAAGCTTGTCTTCTTCTGGAATTATAATTTTTTAAATTCTGGAATAATATTTGTACTAACTTTTTCTCCTACTCTGATGAATGATGCTATTATCAAACTTATGATTCTGGTATCCCTTTTTTGTTACACTATATAGATTACGTATGTTTTGCTGGTGTGTAATGAATACTCTAATGATGAGTTTAAATCATATCAGTCATATATTAATGTTTATATAATTGTGGGTACAGATTTTACCAGTCATCCAATCATCCGAATGACTACTATGTACAAGTTGTAATGGATAAGGCTCTTAGAGGACATAAAAATAGCTTTCTGATTACGTAAATTATAGTATTCTTAGATTATAAACTTTCTTTCTTCATCATTAAGATAAAGAAAGGTTTTTATAAGAACACAGAAATTTCTAGGTCGTGAAATTGTAAATTTCGGTGATTATAGTCATTACTGCCAGGAAAATCATTTTAATTCTTAAAACCAATAATAATTTTTACCAAAATTAGATGGTGTGCATCTCAAAGACAATTTTGCTTGCAGCAATCTGTGTGGCATCAGCGATTGGAACAATTAAACGGAAAATTTGGTGGAGTTTTTATCTAGCGTGTCGACAAAATCAACTGGCCTACAAATTTAAGTTTCTTGACGTCATTAGTTAGAGCTTCTCATTCACAACCAATATGTCATCAATGACTTTCACCTTTTATTTAGGCGGTCTTATCTGGTCGTTGATACGCGTCATCAGGCTACCCTTACAGGAAACAACAAGCACGCCAATATTGACAAGGAAGGAATCGAGGCAAGCCTGGAGCCTTGAGCATCGAGGCAAGCCTGGAAACAAAGATTGACCCATTCTTGTATGAGCATCGAATGTTCTAAAGAATCTCAGACACTGGCCCAAACCTGGATGTAAGTTAAAAAAATTTAATTTCGCATTTGCTGTCATGGTTGCTTTTTATCTAGATTTAACATGTGTTATTCAGTTCTATGATATATGCACATTAGGTAAAAATACTAGTTTGCCACAAATAAAATTTATTTATTTGCGGATTGCCACAAATTTATTTGTAAATAAAGCTTGTAGGTTAATTTGACAACAAATTATGTTCCTTAGCTTAGGCCAAAGCTTGGGCAAGAGCTGATATATCAAGGCTTGATTTATATGCCTCGGCCTACACTTGGCTAGGATTTCAAAAGTAATTTGGGTAGGAACGGTATGAACCATAATATATTCTTTGAAGTTTCTCTCCAAAATCACCTTGGTCGTTTTCAATAGAAAACCGTGCGGAAGCTTTCTCTATAAATTTATCAACCGTTTAGTCTCTTTAAGAAAAAGATAGGTAAGGTTGCTAAATTTACGAAGAAAATTAGACGAAACAATTTCTATTTTCAGGATCAATACGATCGGCTGTCTATCGTAAAATTAATATATGTATGCCTGTCTAACTTCACTGATAATGTTCAAATATAATGATTTCCTACATAAAATACAACAAATCAACTAACTCATTCCTACCAATCACATTTATCTAGCTCCTGTTAAAGCTCTCCCACCATCTACCCCCGCCCCATCCTCTTAGCTGTATGAATGTATGGATGATTGTATGGTATGAATGAAGTAATAATCTCATATCATAACACAATTGTCAAATGTATGAATGTATGTACTACGTACTACGTACTACGGATACGTAGAGAGTTTAGTTTGTTGATGTAACTGTTGAGCACAGATTGTAAATGCAAAGAGGAATCTATCATAAATAATCATAATAATACACAGATGTGTACCTATTACAGGATGTACAAATGATATGTAATCTGGATTTATTGAGAGATACAAAATATGCGGTGAGATTTTGCTATGTAAAGGATAATTTGACCAGGAAGGTCTTAACCGATATATCTACACATCACATGCAAGTGATGTGTAAACACACGGGTGGCACACACGGTTGGCAACTTCAGTTCTAGGGCGTGAAAAAATATCGGAACTAATGTTTTGTTGTAAAAATGGTATGTTTTTTTTTTTTTTGTTATTTACAAATTAGTTTCATCAAGAAAGTTAGAAGCCATCCTGCATAAAGATTCATCTACATATCACATGTCAGTTCACGAGGTGCAATTTCAGTTTCGGGTTCTGAAAAAGATGGGAACTAATGTTTTGTTAAGTAAGCAAACTTAAGCTCAACACATACGCTAATACTTCAGGTATTTCTATACAAAACAGGTGAAATTCCACTGAACTGACGTTATCGCAGATGGGTGTTATATCACATTTTGTAGCATTATATTCAGTTGTTAAACAAACTAAGAAACCATCCAGCTAGACAATCACGAAGAATAAATATGCGCAAATACTAGGAAGAGGTAATAATGTGTATTTTGGTAATTCTGGAATAAAAGTTAGGAGGTATCATTAATATGCCAAGATATCTGAGATTTTTCACTTGGAAAAAGTTTCATTTTTGAAATATTCATTGATAAGTCCGAAAGAAAAAAATGCTCTTACAAATAATTTATTTGAATTTAATGTGAGATGCTATCCACAAAAATAAGAAGTTTGCATAAATATTTGGTTAAAGAATTTCTAATTCTGATTATACTTTGCATTTCCGTGAACGCATGCTCCCAGGAAAACGAAGTCCAAAATTTGTTACTAACATCATGCTTTTGAGGTGTAGTTACATACGTTAAAAACGCAGCATAATTATATTTGCACTAATTTATCTTTGAAGTTTTTTCAGTATTTTAAATTTTTAAATATTCTCCACGCCACAGAATTTTTTCGATCTGGACAATTCACATCTCATTTAAAAACATGCACTTTTAACTTTTTGGGATATCTTTTTGAGATACGTAACTGTTACATTTTTGTGATATCTTGTATTCGTTGTGTGCGTAGTCATGGTAGGGATAATAAAATCGATGCCAGCGCTTTAAGTGAAAAATTTTTGAGATAAAGGGGGCTGTTATGACTAATTTGCAATTCTTTACATGTTAATGATATAGAAACTGTCAAATTAAAATGATTGAAAAACACTAATTAATTAAACTTAATGCATTAAAAATTGTGAAAATAAGAAATCAAATTGTACAAATATTATTTTTCAAATGTAAATTATCATAATTATTTATTTAAATTTGTGAAACAAGAATATTAAATTTTAAATGTAAGTTTTCAATGCAATCCACACAATTATATATGCATCCATACAATTCTATAATTAAAGTAGTGTATCGTTGTCATGGAAACGAAACTCACACACGAAGCGAATGCTAGGTTCGTTAAAGTTCAAATTCATTTTATATGAAAAACCCTTAGTAACAAACTTAATTAATACTCACGGAATCTTATTACTTAAAAAACATATGAAAATAACAAATAATTTTCTATATCGATAAATATATACAATTTACTTGTTACTAAGGTATGTTATTGGTTGGTATATTGCAATTCTATACAACCGGAATCACTCATCAGTCGTCAGAAATCATTAGATTTTACTAAACCAACGACAACAACTACAGTAAAACCATTTAATTACACCATCAATTAATGAATATAGTTCGTTGATTACGTAACAAACAAATATTGTACAAATAAGTATATACATTTATTAATCCAATAGCTAGGCCTGTTCAATTTTTATCGTGCGTTGAACATCTAGCATTAATTAGTGCAAAATAACAGATAGCGAAGAATAGCTTTACTTCAGTTGTAAATTCCTCCAACGAAGGATTTTTTGTAGTTAATTAGGCTCAAAAAAAAGTTTATATGGTTCAAAATAGTATTATGATGTTGTTTTGTTTAACAGAAAAAGTGTGTTCATGTAAAATAAGTGTGTTTGTTCATGCGTGGGTCGTTTAAGGCGAAATGTTTGGTTATAATTCCAAGGAATATTGGTCGTTATAACCGATATGTCGTTATAATCGACGTTGATATAGTCGTTATATATTTTTATCGTGATATACGGTTTGCCGATATAACCAAACTATGAAAAATTTTCAGAGACTCAGAGACTGTAAAATTTACAATCGATAGATATCGATAGTACTCACTATGGCAAAAAGTTCATCGCACATTGGAAATTTGGCAGACCTAGCTCTTAGTTAATATTATACATAGACGAATATATATGTTGGTACATAATACACGTGTATAAGTTATATACATATAAACTTATATAAATAACTATAATATATCTTCGAATATAAATTCTAGCTCATATGATGTTTATTGTATGACTTTCTATAATTATATACATACGTTTTTGTATTTATATCATCAACAATATTAGTAATTACAGTGTGATTTTGATTTGTTGAAAATGATATGATTCGGATTTATTTTGTACACGAGTTTATGTAGAAAAATTGATTTGTTATTTAGCAAATATTTAAATAAATTTGACAAGAATTAAATAATATTATCAGTTTCCATTCTATTGGAAATAAATCTACATGTATTAAATATTTATTAGTGCAACGACCTCGTAGCTCGTTTCGCTAACATAAAATTGATTTTCCTAAACATCTCCCTTATCCTAATCCGCAGCTCCTTTAATTTACCTAGAATATTTCTGGCCTTGAGCTCATAGTATCTATTGCTACTTATTTCTCTAACAGGAAACTTAATTGAAAGAATAATTCCCAATGAATAATAGATTTTCTTAGTAAAAAGTTTAAGCTCAAAGATCAGATTTTGACTTTTAGAACTAAAATATATTTTTTTACAAGAATATCTGAATAATTTCTTTAAGAAACCTTCAGTGCTACACTACGAAACTTCACGGCTATTAGTTTCGAAATGAAAAAGAGTATGTGAGGCGGAAATGTCTCATTCGGAGTTTAGAATATCGAGTCATTACATTCGCTCGAATACCTAGGTTAGATTCTAATAATATGATTTGTCTCAGACCGTTCGCTTACGAACTGTAATTACTTCTTCCGGAGAATCAAAAATGTGATGAAAACACCTCATGATTTCTCAACATGTCTAAACAGATTCAGATCAAAATTCATCTCATGCAATCCGAAAATTTTTGATTTAGCTAAGAAAAGATTCTATATTCAGGAAGGTGCACGCACAGCTGAATGTTTCAACTGTTCTGGTTGCATAGTTTCAACAATCTACACCAAAATACAGCCGCTATAAAAATACTGGGATTCTTGGAATGATAAAAGTAGATATTTTCATTGGAATTTCATCATCAAATTTTTTTATGTGACTTCAATTGTTCATTTACTTTACAACACAAAGTACGTTAAAAAGCAAAATTATAATAACGATGTATTTTGTGCTCTAGTATTGACATTGCTTTTTCAAAGATAATCTTTCTTATTAATGAATTTTCATTTCAAAAACGAATCAAAGAAGGAAGTAAGTAGAATATCTGAAAAGAGAATTACATTTGTAAGAATATTTGTCAAAGGAACTGTTGTGTTTGTAAAAATATAAATATCTAGAAATAATTGCATTAACTTGTATATGGACGTAAATAATGAATAAAATAATCATATAATTCAGTGAACGCGAGAAAAAGAGAAAAAACTATGTACAATTTTTATGATGAAACCATTTCAATGAAACTAATTGACTAAAATAAATGTATGAATAATAAAAAAAAAGTTAACATTTTGTAAATTGGACATAACTAAATAAAACTAACCACATAAAATGGACCAACGAACCAATGATAAAAATGTATATACCTATTTAGCAAAACGGTTAATTAATCGTTGCGTTATAATGGTGGATGGTTTCTCTTTTTAATTGGGAATAAAAATTATTTTATGTCTATAGAGATAGGTATCCAGATAGTTCACGGTTACCAATATTGGACAATTTTTTTTTAACAATCGATTCAAAAAATATAAAAAATATAAAAAAAAAACTATAAATAAAATCAGTTTTCTTAGAATGTTGGAACAAAATTGCCGCATTTAGTCTAAAAAGCAACCTAAAGAGATTCAAAATTTGTCTATCCATCCAGGAAAAACAAAATCAAAACAACGGTTTAGTGTGATTCGTACCTGAAAAACACCTTACACAGTGCGAATATTAAACAGTTTTCCTTTTTACCCGACTGTGAAGGAGTGGTTATGTTTTTCGCGCGTATCTTGTATGTAAATTTCTTTATTACCTTGTACCATTCAAACGGCTCGATGGATTTCACCTCTAATTTATCATTATATTTGTTTCAAAAATCCAAGTGTTCTAAGATAGGCTTTTGAAAAAACAGAACAAAATGGCGGATTTTTGGAACGAAATAGTAATACGTTAATTAAAGAAAAAATTAACAAATCCTATCGAGTAGGATGTTAAAATAAAGGAAATTAAAAGGGGATTACAAAAATAAGTATAAGTCATTTGTTTTTAATAAGGAATAATAAATTTATTTACAAAGGTTTAATATAGTTTAATAAGAGGGTTTTTAGTACTGGGACACTAAAAAGTCTGTGTTAAATAAAATCTGAAAAGAAAGACTCAATCAAATCTTCTCAATATAATGGGGCCTGACTGTTAAAGTTGCTATGTAAACTACTGGATTTGTTTCTTTCTTTTCAGATTTTATTTAACACAGTTTTTTTTTTCTTAAAATCAGTAAATATTGACTTTTAACATCGAACCGAATCGTTTCAAGGCATAACTTGTAATTTTCATCATTTTTTTAAATTTAAGTTGCTTTAGAGTTGTTTTTTAGGAATCATACTACAATGTGTAATTATTGATATATATAATTAGATTTTCCGTAATATTATGAAAATTACAATCAATATACACATATTTGAATCTGTGTTTGTATGTTTAATATGTTTATATATCTGTGCTAGTAGCATGTCTTGTTTAAATAATTAACAAAGAAGCAATCAAAATGTTTGCTTATGTGATAAATTCCCGATAGCATATTTTGGTATAAGAGTAAAATAGTATTGTAATATATTATTGTATGTATAATATAATATATCTCTGTTAATTATATTTTACATTGTACAATGTAAGTACATGAAGGCACAGAAAAGATTCTTGCTTCTTATTCATATTCTAAGAAATAAAGTTATTAAGGACTTCGATTCTTAGAAACCTAATACTTATATTTGCTTTATTGTTTTCATGTGGTTTAAGATAGTTTTAGTTTGTAAACGTAACTAATAATTTTGAATTTATTTAATAATCTTATATTTCCTAGTAATGAATAAAGTAAGTAAATGTATACACAAATATTTCCACTAAGAAAATTGATTTTTCGTACGAAATGATACTTGACAATACCTCTAAGTCTTTAACTTATGTTTTCCAGTTTCTATCTAATTCCATGATAAAATTATGCTTTGAACATAATTTCGGGAATAGTAGTACATAATTCCGAAATATACACTTAACATAAATAGATAAATTAAAAAGATTTTATCTAATGTAAGTATTTTTTTGGAAGCCATTTTATTCTATAAACCGTATACAAATATTATCGTTATTAGATTACTAGAAACTTGTGTTTAATTTTCTGATTTGTTAATAATATAAAAAATTATTTAAGCATAAGTAATAATTGAGAACTAATTTAAATCAAACAAGGGAAATTTACAAAATTTAAAAAACCCCAGACAGTTATTTTGGGTACAGAACCCTAAACTTGCACTTAAACATATCTATGAACACTATACATTAAATTAATTTTCAAAGGAGACCGAAAAAATCAAAATCGGGCAGACAGGCGCGCCGACAGACACAAACACATAGCGGTCAAACTTATAACACCCCTTTTTTTTAAGCCGGGCGTTAAAAATAGAAGTGAAATTTGAATTTTCTCTACTTTTACAATGTGATACTTGCGTTTTATGGTGATTACCAGGCACCATAAAACCGAAGATTTAAAAAAAATAAATGAATAAAAATAATTTGAAAGTTTTAAAACAATTTTTTTCATGCTAGTTAAGCACTATCACCTAGCGTTCGCCAACAACTATTTTGTAATAAATTCCACCATGTTCGAACAGATCGCCGAGTTTTTCTATCCGTAGGGTGATTTTATGACAACATCGATATCAAAATTTTATTTGGGAAAACAATATTTCCATAGGTTACAAACTTGTGACTAAACTTAATATACTGATGATATTTTTCTTATATACAGTGTATATTTTTTAATACAGAGATTTTTGAAATTTATTTTTTCAAAATTTAAAATAAATAATAATAATTCTCCCAATAAAAAATATGATCTCATTTTTTGATACCGCTACGAATTACCAACCTGTAGATAAATATATATATATATATATACTAAATTAGTACACCCCTAGAGAAATTAAGTCTCAATTTCTGTGTGAAAAGTGTATACATGAGATATCATATCTAAATTTTATTCAGTCCCTAGTGTCAGTCATTTTGTGTCTTTGATATGTGGAAGGAATATTATATATATTATATCTAGTTATAGAAACAAAGAAATCTATCTTGTTGTTTCCTAAATATAATGTATTTGACTATCTCTTTTTAATATATCATATATACACAGATATAATAATATATTTATCATTTGTACCGAGTGATTCTAGAAAATTAAATAGTAAATTTCATGGTAAAATACTATTCGATACTTTTTGGCCAAATGTTTGGAGGGAAGGGAAGGTTTCAAAAAAAATTAAAAGAAGATCGGATCATATATACCTGTGTTATCAACAAAAAAAATCGAATTTTTTAACTTTATGACGTCATCAGATTCAAAAAATTTAATTTTGCTCTATCACATACAAATTTTATCCAATTTTGACAAACCAAGTATGTAATCCTACTAAATTTGTGATCAAAGAGGTGGTGACCTGGCTCCGGAATTAAGCACATAGGTGATAGCTAGCGAAAAACTGACATCACAGCTGAAAAAAATGACCCAAATAAGTGGGTTTCAAAAAAATTTTTAATATGATCGAATCAAATTTGCCTATATTAGCAAAAAAATCAAATTTTTTAACTTTATGACGTCATCAGAATCCAAAAAATTTAATTTTCTCTATCATATCTGAATTTGATTAAATTTTGACAAACCAAGTATGTAATCCTTTTAAATTTGGGTCATACTTTTCAAATTTGTGGTTAAAATTAACCTTACTCTAATAGTTTAAAAGAATGTGAAGTACTGGTCCCGGAATCTAGCAGATAGATGATATCTAGAGAAAAGTTTGACTTCAAAGCTGAAAAGAATGATCCAAAATAAGTGAGTTTCAAAAAAAATTACAATAATATCGGATCAAATTTGCTTGTGTTATCAAAAAAATCAAATTTTTCCTAATTTATAATTTCTTAATATATAATTTTATTTGGAGTATCGTGGTTATATCAATAACTATGTCTCAAACGAAGTCAACAAAAATTGATCTTTATATCTTCGATATTCTCTCTCGGTTGACTTTAGGTATATATTCAAAAGAATAATAAAGCCTTGATATCATCTAAATTATTACACCCTGTACATGCATGTTTCAAATATAAAATCTAAGTTTTCTCTAAAGAATGATAAAGTTGAAAGTTTTCCATGAAAAATATTGTATTTTTTTCTCTTCTTTAAATATATGGTATTTTTAACATGAGCATGACGTACCTTTAAGTACTTATTGAAATAAAACTGCAACAATATCAAGAATGAATAGTTCTTGTTGTTGTTGTTGTTTCAACGAGCACAAATAATCTTTCTTCGTAACGAATGAATGTAATGTTTTTGTAACGATTGCTTGTGCTCTATACGATTTCTTATTACGATTGCTCTACCAAACAACAATCATCTTTTTATACAGTGTGTCGCATTTAAGATGTAAACACCCTCATATTTTCGTTATTTATAGGAATATCGATTTGAAATTTTGCATAGTCGGACAGGATGAAGGGTCACAGTTTTTAAGATTCTTAACTAAAATTAGAACATTAAACTCAGCCTACTACAAATTGACAAATATGGTCGATTTTAAATATTTTGTCTAGCGTCAGAAATGGTTAGAGATATCTAAAAAAAAACTACTAGGAAAAGTTGTTTAGAATATTGTCTTATACCCATATACCGTTTTTCATGACAACATATTCTAAGCATCTTTTTCTGATAACTTTTTTATATCGCTAACCACCTCTGACGCTAGGCAAAATATTAAGCATTGATACTATTTGCCCATTTGGTAGGCTGAGTCGGTTAAATGCCTTTAAAAGTGTGACCTATCAACAACAACAATGACTGTGCCTAATTTCAAATTTTCCTATAAATAACGAAAATATGAGCGTGTTTTCATCTTAGATGCGACACACTGTATAAATACAAGAAACAACAATTTAAAGATCAGATGATGAATGATATAAAAAGTATGACACAAAATATAAATAACAAATTACTTTTTATAAATCGACTTTAAAAATCTGATTGAACAATGTATAAAGAAAAGAAGTTAATATGGTACTGGAGCTGGAAACGTAATATAATTTATCTACGCCCGTAAAAGAAGAAGTACTTTCCTCAATCAGTATGCTTGGGAAAAATAGATCATTACCGCCCTAGTGTAAATGAATTCTTTCCCGCACTAGGGAGGTAATGAATTCAGTTGCGATGGTAACTTTTCTGTTCCATTTTCTGTTTTTCTCGATAAGCCATGACAAATTTGAAACCCCGGAACTAAAACAAAGATTGTTATAAGTTTGACCGCTATGTGTATGTGTGGTGTGTGAGTCTGTCTGTCTGTGGCATCGTAGTGCCTAAACGGACGAACCGATTTTGATTTTTTTAGTTTTGTTTGAAAGATAATTTAATGGGGAGTGTTCTTAGTTGTTACCGATTATTTTCACATTTTAGAGGCGTAGATAATGTTTTGTACTATATAGGTGTGATAACGCATTATGAACGTACTTCTGCGGTTATTCAACTCGTGCTATGCACGCGTTGGCAGATTTCGCACGCCTACGTTTAAAATGCTGTTAGGCCACTTGTATCGTAAATAACTATTTCCTTCCAAAATTTCTACATTATATATTTAGAAATGAACGTCAATATTTTAACGTTACCTACCATTTCATGAGTCTAGCTAGTATTACTTGTACATCCCTATATAATTGGAGATAGTAAAACAAATAACGTATACAAATCATATGTGGATAATATTTAATATCTAATACAACATAGTTAGTTAAGTTCCATTCTGTACAGTTTATGCTACAGTTTCTATGGAAATCTCATTAAAGGTAGTTGTCTTGCTACAATATCATTAAAAAGTTTTGGATTATAGACACTGTAAGAGTAGATGAACTTGAAAGTGAAATGAGGTATAATATTTAATACTGTTACCAGTGGAGTAACTACCTAATACTGTTACCAGTGGAGTACTTCACTACCGCAATACTCAAGTTGTTCTCTACTCTACTATAGTTTTTTATGTTTAACTTGTCGGTCGTTCAATTGAACTTCGCGTTATTATATCTCAACTATGAAAGCACAAAAATTTTGCCCATTTTTTTAAATCGGAACAAATACGTCAATGTTAGTTTTTCTCTAGTATTAAAAAATTGTTTTTAACACAAGCTCTCCAATGCTTCTTCGTGTTAATAATCCGAACTTTAATTAAGTATATATCGAGTTTGAGACAATCAATCGACATCGAATTAAGATGGTAATCGTATAATACAGTGCAACCTTAATATAACGAACCTCAATATAACGAATTCCTCGATTTAACGAATTTTTCGCAATCCCCTTGAATTGTCCATAAGAGTCAATATAAAATATACCTCTACATTACGAATATTTTTTGCGAACAGCCTCTATATAACGAATTTTCAACTACATAAAAAATTTAAATACCTCTATATAACGAAATTCGTCAATTCAAAACCTTTATATAACGTATAAAGTCCCACCAATATATGACAGTTAGTATACTCCATAGTATGTAATTCATGTCGCGAGAGGTTCCGACACTTTTTTCCTCTTTATAACGAATTTTAGACCAACTTAACCTCAATATAACAAACCTCAGTTTAACGAATTACTTGATATAACGAATATTTATTGGTTCCCTTCAGATTCGTTATATCGAGGTTGCACTGTATTTTTAATAAGTACACAAAAATTTAGAATTTTCGAAAATTTTACCCATGACAAGATAACTACCTTAATTACTCCATACACTTGTATTGAATTCGAATAATATAATAACATGTAACCAATGAAATCACCCACTACTTTGTTGATCAATTTGTGCATTCAATTCGATATTATGGTAAGTAATATTATTAATATTGAGGATAACCAATAACGAATGATATTCTAATCAATACTAATTAATAACTAAAACTATATCAATCTATATTCAGTTCTATTTATAAGAATCTTTAAATGTTATTGGGTTTATTTGAGGTGGTTTTTATTTCGCTTTCTGTAAATTTCTTTTACATGAGAATTAGAAAATCCTTTTTCTTTACATCTAAGATTCACATTTATTTTATTTTAAACTATTTTTATTAGACGTTTTTCCTTTCTTTTTTCCAGTGATAGCCTTTTCCAAGCTCATTAAAATTTCATAAAAAATGAAACTGATGCTTTGAAATGCATATTTACTGTTGTAAATTAGGTGGAGGGAACAACTGCATCGATCGCAGCGCTCCTCTCTTATGTACTTTGCAATCAATCACACGTTTTATATAAATTGTGACTATTTTTCAATTGTTTAAATGGTATATGTAAATGGTATAGTAAATGTCAAATAAAAACTATTGAATAGTAATAATTAATGAAACTTCTTGCATTAGAAATTGTGAAAATAAAAGACAAAATTGCATAAATAATATTTTTCAAATGGAAATTAACATATGCAAACCAGAGACTTATATGTTCACCCATAATATTACATTAACAAAGTAGTTTGTCAACAATTGTGCGAATAAAACACACAATACAAAAAAAAAGACTGTTTTTAAAGAAAATTTCAAAAATTCGATAAAAAAAATAAGTTTTTGGAGCTCCTCGAAAGAAAACGTCATATTTTTTCATTTCCAGAGATAAATAAATATTTTAGCTAGCCATAATGTAGCCATACAGTGGCTGAATATTCTTTGAGCACATAACGATGCAAAACAATTTACGACTTCTAAAAAAACAATCATGATAATTCTAGTAAATATGAAAACAATTCATGGCAATAATAATAATAATAATTATTATTATTATTATAATCATACATATTTCATACATGTCACGTATTAAAACATATTATTTTAGTGGTCTCTCAATTTTAAATAATCTACACATATATATTCGTATATACCAATGGATTGTTCTTTTTGTCTTAGTGTAATACACTGACTTCAAGAAGAAAAAAAAAGGATAGTGCTATTACGGTGTTATAAGGTTGTTATTTTCTATTTTACAGTAAACAGTGTATATATTAGGATACAAAAAGAACAAATATCTCTAGTACTAGTAATCAATGCAAGTCCAATCTGTCTATCTCTGTATACCATATCTACAATATGTCCCAGAAGTTTAAAACCATTCTTTATTGAGATATTTCTTCTATGGTAGGTCAGATACAGAAAACTGTTTCAAGCAAAAGTATTTTAGGAGATATCTCTTACGCACCTTGAATTGGACCTTAATATTCAAGGTCAATTGAATATCAACTCGTTTTCGATATAGGAACGTTATACAATACCACTTTAAATTTGAAAGTTGTTCCCAATAAAAGCACGAATATTTTTTGTTTGAAACATTATGAATTGATTGGACAGAAACTGCATGTAAAACTTTACTTTATTTCAAGTTTTTGGGAGGTTTTATAAAGAAACCACATTTACATTCTAAAATGCACTCCAAAATCCCTATTTAATGACCAAACATACTTTAAATATGTTAAGTAATTTTCGTGTATTGATAGATTTTTATTAGAAAAAAATATTAACAAGTAATGTTTGGTTTTTATTAGAAATATCTTTATAATTTAAAGTGTCCTTCTATGTTATTTAGGAAAAGGACTTGACGTTTTACTGGTCATCAATGTCCAATTCAAGGGGTCTACTAGATATCTTCGATATTAGAATTCTCATTAAAAGATTATAAAGATATTGGGACGCACTGTATCCCACACCCCATAGTCTATGTATATAGTTATTATAGTTCATATATAATATTAGGTTTAGAGTTCACTATAATAATTAAATAATCGTAATAATTTGAAAAGTAATATAACCTCCAATCGATCCCATTATTATTATCCTTTGTATTCGATATGATCCAGAATCCATATTTGGTATTAATATTTTACAAAGTGTTTCATCAAATATAAGAAACAATATTATTTTAAAAATTGAAAGAAACCCCCGTTAAGAAGTAAATCAAAAGTAGGCAGATGGAAGTCCTGTGTAATAAGGGAACTAGTCATTTTAATAATTTTTTTTTTTTGAGGTCCTGTATAAATATACTCAACAAAATTGTTGAAGTAACCAAAAAGTTCAACTCCCAGAATTAATTATAAAAAGGTTCTATCCATAAACTTTTCGCCTGCAATTTCTAATCACAAAAACTTGAAACCTTCACCATATCGGTTAAAACTTTCCTTTTTCATGTAGAAATCATAACTTGTATGAATGGAAATATGTAATATTTAGTTCGGTATTTTTAGTCGATATGCCTAATTATTTTACTAAAAATTTTTCCCCACAGTGGATTTCTTTAATCAAAAGTCAAATCCTTTATTCAGATTACAGATCATGTCTGAGAAAGTGTGGAGAATGTGTTTTTTAAACTGTCGACATAAGCATAATTGAATTTGATACAATTTATAACCCGATAAAAACATATAATTCTTCTTTCAACATAAAATAAACACTCTGTTTACTATAAAACAGTTCATGCACTTGAATTAAATTATGGGTTAATTTACAGACTAATTTAATTTTATCACTATGGACGTTTTTTGTGAATTATTTTATTTTCAAACATATTATGAAACTTTATAAAATGTTTTTTAGTTACAATAATTATTAAGAATATAAATGAGGTCATTTAGGTTAATCAGACTAAACCAACAAACCAAAACCCTCTTTTTCATTTTAAAATGGTCAATTAAACTATAAATCTAATTTTATAAAAGGTTCTCTAAATTTCTTTTATATATGTGCAAAGTAATTATTGTAGTTTTCTTTGAATCCTTCTGAAAAACATATTTCTGGTAGAATTGAATAAAGAAAAATTAGATTTTTAGACATTGAAAGTTATATTTTTTTAAGGATAAAATAGTTTAACTCCTATTTCTCACATTTCGAAAAATCACTAATTGCATATTTAATTGACAGTCCGAAACGTTTGTTTCATTGCTTCGATGTACAGTTGAATATACTGTTAGGATAAAGAAGGGCATATTGTACATCGTACAACGGCAGTATATTGAAGTTGACTGCGAAAATTCACATTTATATGTGTATAAAATGAGGCATTCAATATTGTTTCGAAGTAAACGCTCTTTAGAAAGCTTAATTAAAGTTTAAAGCTTAAGTAAAGATTCGTCATTTGTTGTATATTGATAGTAAAGTTGAGTTTTTTAATAAAGTTGTATAAAATCTTAGTAGTTTTCTGTAAACGCAAATTATGGAACACAAGAACCGAAAAAAAAATTGTTTTTCTGAAATTGTTAAACAATAGCGACTTTCAGGTAGCGTTTTAACGCTAGAAAACTTGTTTTTCTGGTATTTTAAATGGAAAATGAAACAAATGACTTTACGGGAAAGTAGATTTCCCGTCCTAGGCCATAAATGTAATTTTCTTTTCACCACATTTGATTTTTTATTTGTTATATTATAACATATTATATTTATAAATTGTGTATATAAAATATATCAAGAAATACTAAGTTTAGTCACAAGTTTGTACCGCTTAATAATATTGATGCTACCAACAAAATTTTGGTATAGGAGTTCATAAAATCACCTAATTAGTCCATTTTTGGTTTTCTGTCCGTCTGTTGGTCTATTCTGTCAACACAACAAGTCAAAAACGAAAAAAGATATCAAGCTGTAAATTTTAAAGCATGCTGTGAACGTAAAAAGTGAGGTCGAGTTCGTAAATGAGCATCATAGGCCAATTGGGTCTTGGGTCCGTAGGACCCATCTTGTAAACCGATAGAGATAGAATAAAAGTTTAAATGTTTAAAATGTTCTGTATACCCGTGAGAGCGCAAATAAGGCGGAAATTACATAGTATGTATTCTATGGGAATATTATGTGTGTGACTTGTATGTATGTGTGGCTATCTTTCTTTACTTACATGATGTAAAAAACAAATGATTGCGTAATCTACACTGTCTTTACATGGTATTTCAACAATTTACTCAGTCAATTATTTGTTTTCACTTGTTAAAAATGAGTTGGCAAAATATAAGTACCTCTTCTCTACATCTGATATTACTGCAATAAAAATTTAAAAAAATTAAATTAATATTTTTACTCCAATTACGTAGTTAAATAAATTATTATCGATAACATTGAAACTTTTTCATTTACAGTAATAATTTATTTGAATTTATTATTATCGATTTTCATTTGAGAAATTTTACAATATGGCTTACATGGCATACAACAATAAACTGCCTCCCTTTAGGCAGAAAACTGGAACACAAATAACCTATAAATATTTTATAAGAAATTTCAGAGGGAATAAAATTGTTTAAAAGTGCTTAAAAAGAAAAAAACATCGAATATATATATATAAGAGATAATCGATGGTACGTTTACATTCAATATTTTATACTAATTTACAATTGATTTTAAAATAAAACATAATAATGTAAGTAACGAATCAAAAAATATGATACCAATTGATTGATACCAAATAGGATACCAAAATTCCTTGACATGGGCTGCTGCTGGCGGACATTCGCTAAATAAACGCAATCAATCCGTCTCAGTCAGAAAACGATAAGTTTGTCATGCTACTTTTCCCTATTCAAATAAACTTTACGAATAAAAGTTGTGCCTTATAAACCAATTTTGAAGCTTTTTTAAGAAATTGAAAGAGCCTAGCACAGATATACGTATTAGGTATAGATCATTATAGTTTATCAGACCAGCAAAAGCTTTAAACTGCTTTTGGCCAAAATATAATAAATAATATTCTGACGGATTAACCTCCCTTTTTTCCCGAGACATTTTTTTACCTACTTTTCCCGTGCCCCGATTTCTAATCACTTCTATAGCAAATTGAAGAAAATAATGCCAAAGGTCAGACTTTTTTCCTACAGAACGGGTGAGCACCTTTTGAGTCAGGCTAGATTGATTCAAATATTGTGATTAGCCAGAAGACAGTCCTTTATTATATTCTGGTTTGATATTTCCACATTGTCAAAATTTTACTGGCAGATGGAACGAGACTTTGCTAGGTTTTTGTTTTTACCAGACATTATTTATTTAACATTATTTGAAAATAATGCCACAGAAATCCACCATGTCAGACTTTGTTTCTACGGAACAGGTAAGCACCTTTTGAGTCAGACTAGATTGACTCGTAAAAGGCCCGAATATTCAAATATTGTGATTAAGCAGATTATATTCCTTTAATATATTCTGGTTTAATATTTGCACATTGTCATAAAATTTTTACTCGCAGGTGAAACGAGACTTTGTCTGGTTTTTGTTTTAACCAGTATTTTATGGAACTATTTTTGATTTTGCAGTACCTACACTTTTGGAAAATAATTTGAGAATAACTCGAGAAAGAAGTTATAAAAAGGTTTTAAAGAACGAATTCCCTCAAAAACATGATAAAATATATTCACTCCGTGATTATTTTGCGATTTAATTGTGCTTAATCTTACAAGTTTATCCTTTACAAAAATTGTCGTAAGTATATTGTTCTCTTTCACGGGACGTCAAATCAAATCCATCAAATTTAAACTTTACTGACCAATCGAAAGCTTTCCGAGTTAAAGGAAAGAAAATACCCCATTCATCAGAATTTTCGTTCAGGAAAAGTTCATTAGTCAAAATATAATCTAGCCGTAAATTTCGAAAATCGAAAAAAATAATGAATCGGAAATGTTGTTTCGAATTTCTTTCGCTTAATAGTACAATTTTATGAATATCAAATATAGTGTAAAATGTTAACGCGTGTTTAAACTTTTTTAAAACGAAAAAACAATAAAAATTTATGCATCACGTAAAATATCGAAACTTTTTTTTTGTTGTACTCCACCAAAACGTTTCTACAATATTATTTAGTATGTATTCAATTTTCAATACACATTTTGTGTAAATTATCTATCATTTAAAAATTTTCGTTCTATTTTATCTTATCTATAAAAACAAGAAAAAATAATTCTTATCAATTTACCTGGAAAGAGAAAATTATTTGACAAATTTTTAACTTTAACAAACATTCCCAAAACTATTATTATAATAATTTTCCAACGTAAGAGCATAAACCATCTAAAATAATTAAAACATTTTCGTGAAAATGTTTTTCTGACATTTCATTTACATATAAATGAATCGTTTTCAAATAATGTATACAATATCATTACTGGAAATGCCACCAACACCGATACGAAACTTACATACGAAAATTATTATTTAAAAAGATGGTAAATAGGAAAATTGAATATTTTGAAGAAAAGTAGAACAATTACGGCTCATTTTTTAATAAATGGAATAAATAAAATTCATATTATTATATTAAAATAACAAATTTGTTTGAAATTATCTCTTAAATTTTACATTATAAAATTCGATGTATATGGGAATTGCAACTTCAAAAACCGAAACTAAGTTAATACGTCATATATTGTAGCAAGAGTTTTTTAATATGGTTTCCAGCCAGAACAATGAAATTCCGTTTATGTAAAACAGTTATTAAGCCACCGGTTTTGTACGAAGTAGAAACATGGGTGGTAAAAAAATCGAAAATAAGTCACTGATTTGGGAACGAAAAATCTTACGAAGAATCTTTGACCAAATAAATTTCTGGCCAAAAAAATTGCTCACTCAAGGCGAAAGTGGTAAGCAGAGACGTAACTGGGCGACCGACGAAGCGGTGGGTAAAGTCTTATTTAGAAGATCTCTCCAATCGATAGAAATACATAACTGGAATAAGGACGCCTTGAACATGCCTTGATACCTAGAAAAGATGGAAACAAATCGTCAGAAAGACAGAAGCCATGAGCTCTTGAGTCTTGAAGTGAATACAGGGTGGGTTGTTTTAATATTTAATGGCTAATAGCATTTGTTGAGCAGAGTATCCATGTTAATCGTTCGATTTTCTTGAAATACCAATGAAATCTTGGTAGTTCATCTGTCAAAATTTTTCATTAAAGACAGAGCAACAGCTCCATTTAAAGAGAACAGATTTTCTAAAGTTTATTATGTTAAAAAATCAGAAACTAAATAATAATTATACTAAAATAGCTTAAATTTGTTGTCTATGGTTGATAAAAAATAATTTTAATTCCGAATTCGGGCTTTGATTTGAGCGTGACATTCTACACAAGTAAAGTGTTAAATGATATCATGTCTCGTGTTTTAATACATGTCGTTTTCGTCAAACGTTTCATTTACGCTCATTTCATGTACATTGGTAGTCTGGGCGTTTAGAATTGGACTGTTGTAGTTATAGGAGGGTCATTAGTTTCTGCTACTATTGCTATAAACGCCTCATAGATATTTGTACCAAACTTAGATTGTATATGATATACAAGTTAAATACAAAACAAAATTACACTTTAAAAGCCAAATCTAGTTTCCTTCGTTCTTTACACCTCCTCGCGAAGTGGCATGAAGTTGGGAAAGAAACCAAATTGTCCAAATTATGGAATTGATGCTTGTAATTTCTCGCCTGTCCTCACCTCGCTTTGCCCGCCTCAAGTGAAAGGCAACAAGAGGTACCCAGACGATCACGGGTAAATAATATGGCAGATAATAAACAATATAATTGTTGTTGTTAATTTTATGAAAAAAATTATTATTTTTGACTCTAATAAACATGAAGATTATTGTACTAGCTATACGCAGAGAGAGTTGCCATACCAGCGGTTGCTACTTCGATGTCAGCGATAGTAGTGAGCTATTTGCGAAGTAGGTCGCGAGTGCTAGCTTTGGCTAATATATATCCTCGGCGAGGATGCTCCACGAAAATATGGATGGGGGATTAGAGGTTATATTCAAAAATGATTAGGACTGTTTTATATTGAACAGATTTAAAGTTATGCAATAGTTTACTTTATGCAAGCAATCTAGATTATACTGTAAACATTTATGTCCTGTATAGTTCAGTCACATATTCTAATGTTTGTTAACGTCTGAGGTATAAAAACATACGTAAATACAAGAGACTCGTCATCATTACTGCCATATAGGTAGTTTGACTCGTTACAAACACGGTTGTGTTCTATATACATACAATAAACAGAGATGAAAATGAATGTAATTTTGTTTGACCTGACTAACGATTCACTAAGTATACCCTAAACGTCTGTTTGACGATAATGTTTTTACACACACATATATTCTCCTCCATACATAGTAATGTTGGGTAAAATTTAAACAGTTGTGTAATTACATTTTACCATCTCATCATTTAGTTGACAGGACATACCTTCCTTTGCTTTCTTGTAGACCGTGAGCTCATAACTTACCGAAATTGCCATGATTCTTTTCGGTTATCTTTTTGAGGATTGAGAAAAGTATACACAATAGGATTTTGTCCATTAAGAATAAATCAGGTGGATAAAAGTTTCTAACGATTAATCATGATTTGTAGATAACAAAACATAAAATTAATTTTTATAAAATATAAGGATTATTATTATTTTTTTTAAATAAATTCCTTAAAATTATATAGAGAAGCTTACAAATACAAAACATGTAACTTGTAAATACTCGTAACTTCCATATATAAAAATGGATGTTTGTAAGGTAATGATGTTATTCAAGACGCCGAAACCCTATACAGTTTTAGAAGTAAATTTGAATTGGTTTTTTAAAATCCAAAATATATACTGTAAAAATAAATACTTCTTTGGTGTAAATCAGATAGGTACTAATGTAACGTCTAAACCAATTTTTCAAATTTAAGACAAAAGCCTATTCTAGTATACTCCAATAATTTTTATTCTTGTTTACTTCGAAATATGACCTGGAGCTGGTTTAGTGAGTATTTTAATAAAGATGATTGAGATTTTAATATAAGCTCGAGTGTTGAATTTATGGAAACTTTTAAAATTTTCTTATTTTCCGCAAGTTTACGTTTTCCATACGGTTTTCTCGACAGTATGTTTTAAAAGAAATTTATTGGTAGTAAGTAATACGTGAAAAAATGGGACGAATTTTGAAAATGTTGAAAGAGTTAAAAAGATAAACAATTATTAAAATCAAAACCATATTCGAATCTTTCGAATGTTGCCTTTCTGCACGTATTGCGTTGACATTGGTATGATAAAATTCCTTCATTATAGGCTCACGATCTATTATCTAACATGAAAATGAATGAAAGTATTTTAAATTAAGTTTTGATTTTCTTTTGAAATAGCTGTAGAAAAAAATCTGTAACGCTAATGATAAATTAAAGAGCTTGGAAAGTTTTATTTATTTATTTTACATCAAATCAATGTACTTTAACGATTCATTTGTTACTTGTAATCAATCAAAACTACAAATTATCGACTCCGTACTGATAATTTTAAAACTTAATGGTTTTTCGTACAATTGTTTTCTCTAGGAAGAAAAAATAGAAATAAATTTCGCTATTTAAACTGACAATTGCAAACATATGACATATAAAATCGCTTGTTATTTACTCAGAAGATAAATTTTAGCAACAAGCTTCAGCCAAATTGCAGCAGACGTACGGTGTCAGCAAGTTTAATTTCCAAAAGCATTCTCCGCAACTACAAAAGATAGAAGTGTGCATATTTGTAAGTTATTTGAATAACGGAAAAATTGATTTCATGGCAATCCCATCCACTAATATTTAAAAATTTGACAGAAAATAAATAAATTTTAAATCGTCACTCATTAAATCAAATTTGCATGTTCATCAAAGGAAAGACAATATCATATTGCGTTGATTAAAAAACATGTACTGACGAAACAAAATTTTTTCCAAAATCAAATTGGAGGAAGTCGGGTAATTGCTTGATGATGTGTGCAATTGGGAGACACACGGAAAGAAATATTTGTCTAATGTGATTTATTCTATTGTAATTTAAGCAATGCGCCTGTTAAAAAAATGTATTTTTAAGAATAATTGAATTCATTCAAAGTAAAATTACAAACGCAGTTGGAACGATAAGTATTTGAAAAAAGACGTTTTAATTTAAGCAATTTTAGTAAATTGAGCCACGTTCTGTGCCGTTAAGTATATACGCAAAGCTCAAGGTAACCCACCTTTTACCAGGGTGGGTTACCTTGGTAAAAAATTTCAACATGCAAGAAATGATAATTTTTATATTTAATTCATTGTATGGATAGTTTACGTTTTTGTTGTGAGTATTTGAATAAATCTTTTTTACAATTTCATACGAACTAGAGATAAAAATTACTCAAAACCAATTCATCCAGATAATACCGTGAAGCTATTATTACAAATATATTGTAACATTTTTACTTAAGATTTACAAAACTTAACTTATAAAAACTTTGAACATACATATAAATTGAAATATCTCCAAAGTATTTTCATTGAAATAACAAATTATTGTGATGCAGGTTTGAAAAACTATATATTATTCTATTCGAAGTCGAAAAAAACAACAAAACGATACAAATGTAAAAACTTGTTGACTCGTATATTCTTCTACATTACGTATGTCGTTTAGATTTATGTATTATAAGGTTGATTTTTAAAAGTGTATACAATTCGTCTATTCGTCAACATTCACTCATTGTTATTTGTAAAACATAAAATCTTAACAAATTAGTTTTAAATCGGCTGCCTAAAAAAAATTGCTAAGACTACTTTTTAACCCGAACTAAAAAAAAGAGGGTGTTATAAGTTTGACCGTTATATATGTGTGACTGTTATATGTGTGTGATTTAGATTTTTTGGATTTGTTGGAAAGGTCATTTAATGGAGAGTGTTCTTAGCTATGTTTCAAGTGTGAATTTAGGGATACGTTCCGGAAAAAAAAAATTGGCGATGATGTTCCAAATCGGCTCAGTTTGGAAAAGTTTTTGAGGAAAAAGGCAATTTAATGGAGAGTGTTCATAGATATGTTTCAAATGCGAGTTTAGGGTTCCGTAGCCGAAAAATTAATCGGGGGATTTTTTAATTTCACTTGTAATATAAATAAATAAAATTAAAAATTAAATTTTCGACAAAACTGCACAATTTATATCAAAGCAGATTTGCAAGAAAATAATGGCCCGTAATTTTAATAGTTTGTTAAAGAGACTGGCTACGTCAAAAAATATTTACAATTTTATTGAAACATGAAAATTTTAAAGCAATTAAATGTAAAAATGTACCTATAAACATTGATGCATTGGAATTTTTAATTCTATTCAGTCATCAATTTTTTGGCGAGACTGAATTGATACTTCGTTTCGATAGATTTCTACATTTTCTTTAGAACCTATTATTTTTTCTAATAAATGTTTCAAACCAAAAATGCTCGTGTTTGTAAGGAGGACTTTGAAATTTAAAGTTTTCTTCGATCTCTTACATATAGCAAAATCAAGTAAGCTATAATTGACCTTTAAGTTCAAGATGAAATTCAAGATGCTTATGAATGCTCACTTTCGTTTTCTGTGTCTCGCTTAACTTAGATGAAAAATCTAATTAAAGGGTGACTAAGGATTAATAATAATAATAATGGGGCTTAACCTCCGTTTTTCTGACATATACGCCTATAACAGAAGCACACCATTCTTTGTTAATCTTTATTTATTAAACTACATTCATATATATTATATATATTACATTTATGATGTGGGTGGAGTCGGTAACTTCGTTCTAATCCAAGCGACGACAATGTGCTCAAATATACCGCCCCATTTATTAAAATTGCTCACACTGTCTCTGCCTGGATTCGAACCCACCACCACAGTCTAAGTAGAATAACAGTTTAAGTCTATCGGTCAAGACCGCTCGGCCACTTAGGCTGACTGACTGGTAGGGTGGCTAAGGACTTCTAGGACATATTATATATTTTAGAAAACAGATACAAATGAGATTTTCATTTTATTTGTATTAAAACACAAATATAACAACACATAATAACAATACAATATACATGTAGATTGTATATAATGTGTATCTATCTTCATATATTTATTTTCATGTAAACATTGTGAAAATTAGTTGTTTCACTTGTATCTATCTTTATTCTTTACATACATACATACAGGGTTAATTTATATAACTGGTACATCACGTGTTTTAAGGAGGTGGAATTTACATACATAAGGGCTTACCCTTATACAAATATTTTTTAAATAGTAGGAGATTTTTGAATCATTCAAAATTGTAATTGACCATTTAGATAAATTTTAACCTTTATTGATTCGTTTTAACGTGAAATATTTATTGCTTAATTGCTTTATTGCTTTACAATGAGACAAATAATATATTTGAAAAATATAGTTTTATGTTCCCGGGGCCAGGCATATGATAAATGAAATTACATCAAACAGGTAGTGTTGTAAATGTGTTTTTTTGTTGGGCATAAGCAAATGTTATTTTCTTTTAATCACTTTTCAATAAATATTAATTTTTGAGGAAAAAGAACACTTTTCCGGGAAAAATATTTTACTTCTTGGGATTCTTGAAATACAAAAAAATTATTATTACAGACTATTTAGTCCTTCACGGTTGAAATTTTTTGTATCGTTTAATAAAATTATATAAATTAAAATAGTAAGTTGAAAAAATTTGTTGTGACTGTTAGACGTCGGATATCTAAGAGCTTGTATATCCCTATATTTTCTTAATCATTTCCAATATAAATGCAAGCGTGTAATATGCCTGATTGCCTGTTTGGATAAAAGTAGTGAGCTTTTTTAAAACGCATACATTATTGCAATGTTCCATGAAATCAATAGACCTGAAAGTATTATTATTTTTGTTACTCGTAAAATTATACCTAAAATAAGAATTATACAAGATGAAATACCTTTATTTACAAAAAAGTACGAGTCTAGTTTTTTTCTTCCACTTTTAATGTTTTGATTCAAAAACTTTTGAAACAAGTATTATTATTTTGATATTTTTGCAAAAATCTATTGTGACTAGGTAAACTTTCAAACGTAATAACTTTTCCAGGCAAGAACCAAAAATTTTCTCATATCAGAAGTAGTCAACTATACATAAAGAGCATACATGCAGTCTCAAAGATTAGGTGATCCCGAATATTTATAAGTCATGGCTCCAGGACTAATTGTTATTATTTTTTATTATTTTCAAAAATCTCCTACTATTGGATATATGTATATCCAATGAAAATACTAAATTAAATTAAATTGATACCGCCTTAAAATACTTAATGTACCATATATGCTGAAAAACCCTGTATATATTGTATATATGTATGATGTTTATGTAAATAAAAGTTTTCACAAAATTTAATTGTGTTGAATAAGACGCATGAAACTTTAACTCACAAACTGTTTGGTATCTACCATAAGAAAAGATTTATGGTAAGATGTAGTACCTACCTAGATGTACTTTATACCTTCTTGAATCATTTACTGACCAACGTTTGTATTGAAACGAGGGTATTTTATTAGAATGAGAATAGGCCGAAGACTGGCTGTCCGTGTAATTTAGTTTTCAAGCAAACTAAAAATTAAAATTTTTCTACAAAAAGGTAAAAATTTTAATTTTTCCAACTGTCTATGTAAAAGCTGAACATTGCATTATATTTGGTAAATCATACTCGCAAAAAATCTATTATTGTTGTTTCTGTTGTTTCTGTACAGCATTCATGTACTTATGCAGTTGGTGTCCAGCAACGCCGTGAATATTTTCTGGTGCAGGGGTACATACATATTTTCACCTGTACTCACCTGTACCGCGCAAAACTATCGAGACATAAACTTACTTTTACATATAGGAGCCTCTTCTTCAACATGATTTCTGGCGGTTCATTTAACCCGAACAATTTTAGCATTGGCTTGTATTGGCTTTTTTGAGTTAGAAAAATAGCAATAAGTGGAAAAAAGAAGTCTCATTTACCCCGACTCATTAAAAATACCGGTTGAACTTTAGTTGAAAGCTCAGATCAGTAAGAAACGTTTTGTATTTTTAATATTTCAATAATATCAGTGCCGGATTAAAATAACTTGGGACCTGTACCAAATAACGTTTGTGTCCCTTTCTATCAATAAAGAAAGAAACTTGCCTGCATCATATAAATCTTTTTGTTTTAGTCAATGAATATTTCACTACTATTTTTTAACCTTCGTTAATCCGCCATGTCTCTGTTGTCGGTACCCTCATCAAAAACTATTTTGCCCGAGAAACCACGCATAAATACCATAAATTCTATGGGAATGTTTTCAAGAGTGAACTATCAAAATGTCGAAGATAGCGCCTTCAGGTTCAATCGGCGGAGATTCTAGGTATATTAAGGTGTGTTTTAAGCTTCTATATTTCACCATCGAACACTTTTCATGAACCAGGCTTTTCACGTTTTATCAACAGTTGTTTAGTGTTGAAGAACAATAGTGTTACAATTATAAAGATAATTCCCATTGTGATAATTCATTAAAAATTGATGAATATAAATTTCGTTGCTAGGTTCTACACCTTCCCCTACATACATTTTAAATGATTAAATAACTTGTTAAGAGTAGTACTTGCTTGTTCATTTATTTTAATATACATAATAGTGTTTTTGAATATATTATCTTACGATATATTAACACTTCAATAATTTGTCAAAAATTTATTCGTATATTAATTTTATAAGGGTTTAAGATATTATCTTACATATCTTAGAATATTTACATAAAAGCGATAAAAATAAAACAATTAAAGTTCGACCTGAAGAAAATGCTGCAAAGATTTCGAAACTGTAGTTTAAAAAAAAAATTTTTTTTCGGTCTCAGTTAAATTTGATCATATTACGACATTTTTTAAATTTTGGTGTTCTGATCAAAAGTCCCAATGAGCACGACGCGACGATCCAAATGTAAACCATAATTCAAGGTCGCTAGTATGTTAATAATTTTAACCCATTATACAGTTACAACATAGATTTAGTGCAGAGACTATTTTGTGTTTCTAATTATCTAGATGCAGTCATAAATCGAGAGAAATAAAGGAAAAAATTATATAATTTATAATTTTTTTCTGTTGTCAATTTACTTTATGTTAATTTTTTTTTGATATACTAAACAACATCCAATTAAAGCGCTGGAACCAAAGCTTCAATTGTTTTCCGTTCGAGCACGTTAAAATTAACTAATGCTTTGAAATAATGGTTTTTTTTATTCTATTCTATGAAGGGTTAATTTTAATATTTAAGTGATTTAAAATTCAATTGTATTAAGAAGACAAGAAGATATATAAACAAGCTCTTGTAAATAAAGATTTATTTTATCTTACATTATAAAACTTAGAATAGTCCTAGTGCTTCAACTTTGAAAACAAACTTACTATTCATTTTAAGTTTTGAGCAATCAGTTATTTTTCAAAATATTTAAAAAAAATGTTGCACAACTTAGGTTTACCAAAAAAATTAAAAAACTAGAAATAGTAGAATTTTTTTTAAAGTTATCTAAATAAATCCTCTCATTGAACCTAAGCTAATTTTCGAACACTTTATTTGTGAACTGATACATTTATAAAATTAAATTCTTAGCAGCCTTTACACGAAGCTTTACTTGGAAACATCATAGACCACGGAAAATAACGAAACTGGTATTGAATATGGTATCGTTATCAAAAGATCTCTAAAGACCTTAGATCTCTAACTTATATGATAGTTTTATAATGATTGATCTATGGCTTTAAAATGAGCTATAATAACAAGAGATGGACAGTTCATTGTGAATAGTTCAGTGCGAAGAGTTGTTGAATTAATAAAGTACCTTTACAATAAACAGTAAAATATATCAAAGTTTTCAAAGAATTCACCCAGTCATCTTTTTATTTTATTGAGTCTATCACAGACAATTCTCTCAATTCAACTGATTTGAGAGTTGAAGATACTGGACTAGAATCTTCTAAGTTGATTACAATTCTACATTACACAAAACAGCTTTATTTTGATACGTGTATGTTAGCTTTGTTGCTCTGTTTAAATAAATTCAATACTCATCTTCTCCTAAAAACCATATTTTCTTTAAACACACTGCAGGTTCCCACTTTTAGAGAGAGTGACTTTAAAACGAAGACTCGAATTAATCTTAAACCATTATATTTTCTCGCTATGTGAATATTATACGAAAATTATCTTGTTCTTAGCATTCTTCTTACATATAATTATGTCATTACAACATACTATGAATCTGCTATACGATAATACTCTACGTAGTTGGAATATATATCGTTCTATTTCGAGTAAATTTTAATACAATTAAAACATTTTACTTGGACAGGGTGTCTCAGAAAACTTTGAGGTTCAACAAAAGAATGAGGTTCAACGATTTGCACAAACGGATGATACCATACAATAAAACAAAAACGTTTTACCTTGCATTAATAGCAGATCTGGATACGATCTTGAGAGTTTATTTTCGATCTAAAGAATATTTATTTTATTATTGAACCTAGACTCGGATGACTAACGTCTCATGTCTAGTAGCTGTTTCGATAATTAACGGGGGAGGCGCCACTCAAGCGCTAAATTTCTGTTGGACAAATTAAAATTACATTCTTTAATTATAAAACGAAATCATATTAGAATTACAGCCTCCCTAATAAAATTTCAAAGCTATATTTTGTATAGCTAAAAGGCCATAAAATATTTGTTTTAAATTATATTAAATTAATTTTAAAATAACCAATTTAAGCAACTTTTTCGAGTATGCATACTACCGTTTCAATAAGAACAGCCGATATCAAAAATCCAGCCCACTTGAAACCAACTTTTCATCAGCTTTTGTGTACATGACAGATTGGTGTACCTTGAATCAAAACAAACATTGTACTTTCAATTCAATTCAGAGATTGCAGACCCTCCCCGCCCTATTTCAATCTGTTTTATTTATTCGTACATAATTTTTGGCGATCCCGAGTTCTGTTTACTGTACCGATATTTGTTATCACAGTTTTTGAAAAATACAGGAAAAACAATATCCCAAAAACTATTCATCTCGTTCAACGAAAACTGAGTTCCTGGTCATGGAAATAAAGACCATAAAGCTCAGAGCGATGAATTATCCGAAAGATTAAGAACGAACCAAAAATCTGTTGTGAAAACCATACAATCTCTATATTCAGAAATAAGCCTACATTAAGGTTCGCTGAAATTTACCAAAACTTGAAACTTTAGGAATTGTTTTAACAAAATATGTTGATTAAAATTTAGCCGTCTCTAAAACAAATTATTCTGGGCCACACCGTATTCATACATAACCAGAAAGTGTAAGTATTACAACTACAAATTAAAACATATTTGTGTGCCCGCCCGTCATTAGCACACAAATATGTGAATAATTTACACTCAGTTAACGGATGAAAATATTGCTATATGTGCGTAGGAGGCGTGTGACTAGCATTATGACTGCTTTAATTAAATATTATTGTAATCTGTTAGATGAGTTATCTTAATCCGGATGAGTACCGTTATTTTATAAATCATGTCAATTTAATTTATGCTAACTGGCTTGGACAGTTGAATTTGTAACCAAAATAATGCAGACGGTATTTCTGTATAGAAGATATTTTGAGTACCCGGATTTGTAAATTGCTTTGGCTATATTTGTTTTTTCCTTATATATTTTTGGCCTTTTTTCGTAAATCATAATTTAAATGAAAGAAACAAAAAATCTGACATTAAATTGTCAAGAAAGAAATAATTTTAAAATTAATAAATACATACTTATTTTTTTAATTATTTTCTTGTCAGGAATCAGTCGAAGGCAATCAATCAATCATTCACAAATCATAGTTTCTCACAAGGAAGTTAATACTAGAAGTATTTATATTTAATTACTAAATTAAAAAAATTATATTTGCTAAAAAGTTTCTACTGTTCAGTGACTTTTAATTTTTCTTAAAAAGTCTATACACCTAAGATTTTTGTCTAACTTTTGTACACGTAAATGACCCAAGTCAGTAAAAGTTTGTAATGTCTTTTCTCCTTCCTCCGTCATTAGTTTCCTACTCTTGACTATTGCATAATAAATCGTCCATTAAAATTGATTCATTTTCATCAAAAAATCGCGTAAATCAGTAACAAAAACGACAAAAAACAGAAAATAATATCCTAACCACTGATTTGGTTGAATTTTTTAATAAAACAAATACCTTCACTCGCACGTTCTTAGCCTGTTTCTTGCAGAAAATGCGACAATGCAGGCATATCATAAATAGTATTTTTAAGACTTTTTAAAGAGATTATATATTTTTCGAAGAAAAAAGAATTTATCTACAAATTTTTGAATTCATAAAAACTGTAAGCGTGTAAATAGAAATTTTATTCGATAAAATATAAAAAATGCATGTTATTAATGACAGTGAATAATTTTCAATAAAATCCCATAGGATCATATAAGTGACTTACATACATAACCAAATGACGAACCATGTATAGATTATAACTATTCCCATTCTGACATACAACTGTCCATCTAAACATTTATAGTTAATTAATTACCATTATTAATTAATAATGTATATATTTGAGTGTTTAAATTAATTAATTAATTTAATAATGAATCAGTATTGATAATATGTTTCTATCTATAGTACAATTCAAGAATGATTGATTAATTACATACATAATATAGGTATATTGATTTGCTTGGCCCATATTTATTTATTATTATGTATGAAGTTCAGTATAATAATGTCAGCCTGGTGTTTTTAATTTTTATAGCATGCATATATGTAATATGCAAGGTATACTATGTTTAGTCCCAAGTTTGTAACGCTTAAAAATAATAATGCTATGAACAAAATTTTGGTATAAAATCATTTTGGTGTTTATAAAATCACCTACTTAGTCCATTTTCGGCTGTCTGTCCGTCTGTCTGCCAAAACGATAACTCAAAAACGAAAAAAGATATCAAGCTGAAATTTTTACAGCGTACTCAGGACGTTAAAAGTGAGGTCAAGTTCGTAAATGAGCAACATAGGTCAATTGAGTCTTGACCTCTTCTTGTAAACCGTTAGAGATAAAACAAAAGTTTAAATGTAAAAAATCTGCCTTATCAAAAAATAAACAACTTTTATTTGAAACATTTTTTCGTAAACATCACTGTTTACCCTGAGGGCGCAAATTAGGCGTAAATTGTACAGTATGTATTATATGGGGATATCAGTTACGTATGTGTGACATGTATGTATGTGTAATGTGAAAGACTAATCAACACTGTCTCTACATGGTATTTCAACAACTAACTCAGTCAATTGTTTGTTTTCACTTGTTATATTTGACATTTCCCGATTTGAAGCACTCCTCTTACGACGGCCGTAATGAAATAAATGAAATGTTTAAACACGGCTCTTAAATGATTAAACACGAAAGCTTTTCAACTTTCTAGCCATGATGAAATGACTGAAGTGAAACGAAATGAGTCGGGAATGTCCTCTGTCACCTGGAGTTTATAAAAATCAGAAAAATCTAAAATCGCAGAGCACCTCTCAATTTTGAATAGATTAATCTGACTGTATCGAGAAATTCTCGTTTTCATCAACAACTGTAGGCGTTAGACTTTGACCGGTCGTCTATTTAGACTTAGGTTGCGGGTTCGAATCCAGGCAGCGGCAGTGTGAACAATTAAAATAAAAAATTAATGGGGGCGGTAGAATTGAACACATTGTCGTCGCTTGGATAAGAACGAAGTAACCGAATCCACCCACATCATATTGTAATTGTAAACATGTATGTAGTTAAATAAATAAAGATTAACAAATAATGATGTGGGTGGCCTCTGTTATAGGCGCATATGTTAGAGAAACGGAGGTTAAACCCCATTATTATTATATTATCAGCAACTGTCTCGGCATTAAAATATGAAATGAATTAATTCGATGCAAAATCAAAATTAAATTTTGAGATGGCTTGTTTTATTTTATATTATTTTAAAATAGATTTATAGCATTAAAGTTACTGATTTTAACAAAACTAATATCAAATTTATTAATATAAACAATTTTAAATATCGAAAAAATCACAATAAAAAAATAACTTTCAGCAATAAATTTTTCCAACATAATTCAACTTTTTTTATAAAAAAATAAATAAATTGCTCCTTTGGGTCCTATTTGATTGTAAAACAACGAAATATTTTTATATTATTTTTATGAAAATCACTGCTACACTAAATTACTGGATAAAGTTCAAATGTGTTTCACCTATCATATTCAGGACTGTATTGAAAAGTGCTCATTGCGTGCTGTGTAAAACTTTTTTTTCCTAATGGTTTTATTCACATTTATAAGGAGTGTTCCTTGTAAATTGCAAATTGTAGTCAATATAAACGAAGATTGAGATTGAGCTTCCAATGTTTACAACACTGTAAGTAATTGTAAATTAAATAGTAAAAAATGACCAGGCGTGCTTTAAGCGTCATAATGTTGTTCTATCCTAGGTTCGATACAATAAAACTGCAGTAGGGGAATTTTTTGAAACTTTGTGATTCGTTAACGTATAGTAATAACATAAAGGTATGTTATTTTTTCAACATAAAATCAATTTACAATCTTGATTTCCAAGATTGATGTTTAACAATAATTCAACAACGACTCTTAATACTGCGCTGTAATACCATCCGTTCACAATGAATGTCCGTAGAGAACAATTTGTTATTTCCACAGTACTTACCCATAATTACACAGTTTTATATATATCGTTTCCGTGGAGTCCATGTTATATTTTTGTTATTTGCACATGCTTCTAGTAACCAATATAAGCCAAATTATTGTCTAAGTAAATACGCAAATTTTAAGAAAGTACCTTTTCTCTGAACAAGTTTAATTATAAAACGCATTATACAATTTTGTCCAAAATTCGTAATCCTGAAAAATAAATCATACTGAAAGTATAGAAATTACTTTTATGCAACCCATTAGCCCATATTTGGTGGCTGCCCATATTTGGTAGTTTAAGGCCAAATCATACTGAATCTCAATTTTTACATTTAATAAAATCAACCTTTTATAACTATTGGCTTTTGAATAAAAGTGTAATGCACTTATGACAAAAAAAATTGATACAAAATTCATTCAAAATCACATTTTGTTCCGGGACAAGCTAAATATCGATTTTAATGCTGGTTAACCAAACAGGCATTTGTTGTATATTTCAATTGATCAGTCTGTATAAAAAATACTTACAGGTGGGTTATTTCTTTGAAATGGTTTTATATACTAACTCACACATTCATTTCTGGAAATGTTATCCTATATATTCCCGAAAAAATAAATAGTAATTCATACATTTTATCACGTTTTTCGTTTTAAATAATGTGTTGAAATACAATTTCGCATCTATATAAAATAGATAAAGATGAACGTTTGAAATAAATATACCTTTCTTTTTATGGCTCCGTATTTAAAAGATATATCCAAGAACAAAAGGTATATCCGGGTAAAAACGAATGCTTACCTTTAATACATACAATAATCCATATCAATATACATAGGAAGTTTGTTATGGTAAAATTACTGATCCGATGAAAAGAAAGGAAGAGATCTTCTAATTCTGAAGAAGGGATATTAATGCCTAGAAATTTCAAGATAATTTATCAATAATCTCCTGTCTGATACTCATATCCCTTGCCAGTAAAGAGTGGGGAGGGGAATGTATCTATAAAAAATGATGGAATACAGAGCCCTTAATGTATACGTCAAACTCATATTCGATTAATTTAATTTTTTTTACATTTTATCAGATTATTATTATACCCTGTCTGTACATATAAAATATATCAAAGTATATTAAATTTAGTCCCAAGTTGGTAACGCTTAGGAATATTAATACTTCAAACTCAATTCAATAAAAAGTAAAAGTGTTCTCAAAATCACTTAATTAGTCTATTTTCGTATGTTTATACGTCCGTCCGCCTGTCATCAATACGCCCGTTCGTACATGAGTACAAAAGTTAAATTTGTTTATAAGCTCTAAGGACCCATAATACAAGTTTAAATAAAATAAATATTCCTTACTAAAAAATAAACTTTTGTTTGAAACATTTCTTCATAAGCGTCTTAGTTTTCCCATAAAGGCGAAAATGAATGAAAAATTTAGTCTTAATTTTTCTCCAAAACTTTATGTGATAGAAAATTGAAAATTTGTTGAAAGCTTCTAATAGTGAGTCTATTGATTCTAATATTATTTTATTCTAATATTAAAAGTATCAAATAAAAAATATAAGAACTTTCAAAATGGTGTCCACAAGGATTCAACACTGTTTATACACGGTATTTTAACAATTAACTTAGTCAACTGTTTATTTTATCTTTTTTTTAAACATGAACGCACAGAAACAAATTTTTTATAGAATTAAATAACATTCTGACATTTTTTTACATAAGGCCATTATCTTATTATATTACAATGACGCATTCTCAGAATAAGCTCCATAATGATCCAGGTCGATGATATTTTTCCCAGTCAAATAATAGACTGAGCTAGCTTTTTATTCCATGAATTTTTATAATAAATTAGAGTTAAATTAAATTTTCTGTTGGAATAAAAATATATCAAGATGTAGAGTTACCATGAATAATTTTCTTAAATATAAAAATAAAAAAATATATACAAAATTTTCCAGAAACGAATTGAACGTCAAAATAAAAATAAATTCATTTAAAAAAAAAAATGATAACATTTATTTTTCGAAATAACTTTTATTTCTTTATTTACTTATTTATTTCTTTTTTTTTAAAGATATGTTATTATTCTCTAAATCGAAATTAAAAATATTATAATTTTGAAATGCTTATCTTTATGTGTTCAAACGCCTGAGAAATTTATAAGTGCATGTATATAGGGTGATTTTTAACGAAGATTACACCCTTACCTTATATTTTGAAAGCGCATTGACAATTCATACAACGCGAAAATACATATTGGCTCATTTTTAGAATGAGGAGAATGAAAATACTATATATTTTCATGGTCAAACAGGTGTCAACGTTTGTTTTTTTTTTTTTTTTTTTTTTTGAAATTTTGGAAAAAACACATTACAAAATTTTTAATTTTTTCAAATAAAAAAATATTTTAGTATTTTTTTATCAGTTTTAAGCAAAATATTTTCGAAATAAAAATTCTTGAAAAAATCAAAATGCAATATTCAATTTTAAGAGCTTAGCTAACGCAGCTCCTGCCCTACGATTTTTTTTTAGTAGTTTCTAGACTTAAACTTTTTGACTAGGCTTTAATTTTCGGTTCCTAATATACTGTTTTTTTTAAGGATAAAACTGTAAGAATAGTATAGGGAAAAAATTTTATAGACCAATCACCTTTGAATCTAACGGAATTAACTGAGTATTTGTACAATCTTTTATTTTGATAGTACAAATATCTCAAAAGTAACATATGGTCACGTGTGATCGTCCTTAAATATTCAAGGTCAAACGTCACCTTATGCCGTTCGATTTCGAAGTTGACCCCTTTTTTGACTAAGATAATCGGATTATTTATGAAGAAAGATACTTGTTTTGAGAATTTTCTGCCTAAAATTTTTTTAGTGAAAACTTTTTTACAAGATATATCTGAGACGCAAACAGGCGCTAAAATTACTGATTAGAAAAAAAATTTCAAACAGAAGTTTTTTTTTTTGCGGCAAAAAACAAGTATCTGCTACAAAAAATATGTTGCTATTGGTGGAAAGTGAAATTTGAAACAAGTTAAAAACTAGTTAAATTGAAATATTTGTTACAAGTATCGTTTGAAGCATCCCGCTCTTAATAATTATTTCACAAATTACAATAATTGTTTTATTTTTTATTATGATTAAATATTTATGGTACGAATAAGATTTTGTGTACTTTAGTGGAAGAGTCAAAGTTCAAAGGAGATACTTGTGGAAAGTATTTGCATATAAAGTTGAAATAGCTAGGCGAACCGTTGAAATATCCGAGTAACGGCTACTTATAAAAAATATTTTTTTAAATTAAATTGAAATATTGATATTCTTTTCATCGGCGAACATCCTCTTTTGATAATGACACAACTAACTAGTCCTATATTAATTTATTCAATTATTTTTTTTTTTTAAATCATATACAATTTTAGCATTATATTTGAATTTAATTCTGGGAACTTTTTCGATTTAAAAACAAAAATTATTATTCACAAAATCCACTGTAGAATAAATCACTTGAGAATTGATGTACCCAATTGTATGTGTGTGTATAATGAATGTGAATATGTGTAAATGTATGAATGTACGTTAGTTACGTGTTACTACGTGGTGTTAACCTTAATAAAATATGTTTTTCCATTTTCATATATAAAATTAATATTTTATATTATTTAATATATAGTTTGGTCCCAAAAAATAATGAATGAAAATATATCTTTTTGTTTTAGGTTGAGCATGGATTCAACAATTAATTAGGGAGAAAATAATTTTAAAATTTAATTTCTATTCCTATTTTCAAAGTTTGGACTCTCAAAAATATGTACTTATACGGATTATTCGAATTAGTTTCGGAAATACATTGGATTTTGTGACGTGGAATTCTCTTAAAGTATATTTCATACAGAACAACTAATTGCTACGGTTTTACAAAATATCTTATAAATTTTTTCTATCCTCTCATGAACACTATGTTCCGATTCATATTAAAAATGTTAAAATGGCCATTCAATTTCTGTCCATGATAATAAATATTACACTCACTAATCAAGAAAGGAAAAAATCAATCACTTCAGTTTATCTGCATGGCACGTCCAAGCGGGTGCCATGCAAATAATAAAATAAATAATAATAATAATAATAATAATAACAGACTACTGACTGCTGATGCACAGGTGATCGCACAGCCAAAACAACCGGAACTAGGAAGGACTATAAATATATATAAATTTTCATGTGGGTTTCTATTCGACCAGTCATCAAATGCACCCGATTTTTGTCCTTTTTTGATCAAATTTACTTTATATACTGAGTTTTATCGAAATTGGAGATTTAAAAAATTCTCGATTTTTTAAGGGGTTGAATGAAAAATCGAGAAAAACGCAAAAAAAAAGTTTGTTTTTGAACTTGATGAAACTCGGTGGATGGGGTAATTTTGATCTAAAAAGTATAAAAATCAGGTTAATTTAATGATAGGATGTAGAGTTTCTGAGATATCGCAATATTTGGATCGATTTTAGTCCGTATCTCAAAAACTATTTGACTAGTCATCAAATGCACCCGATTATTGTACTTTTTGGGTCAAAATTACCTTACGTACTGAGTTTTCTAATCCAAGAGACGCGGATTCGACTCCTAGTATGCGTGTATTTTTTTAAATTCTGTTTAATTTCTATTTAATTATTGTTCTGTATAATATGCAAATCGTAATCTAATTTTATCAAACTCCTTTTCGCTAATCAGTCAACCCAAAAAGTTTGAATAAATAGTTCCTATACACTGAAATTAATGTTTAAATTGAAGTTAAATAAAAATAGTATTTCTATTTGAAAAATATTGAATACATTTAAACAAGTACCGTCCCTTCTACCTAAATACAAAATTATATTTCAGCCATATTTACAAATAAAATCCGCCCCCTAGTATTTGTGAGTTTGCTATATCTTTATTGCAGTTTTAATAAATATGACCACTCCATATTTTTGTTTGAAAATCCATTAAAAAGTATTCTCATATATGTATGTTGATCACGTGGCCAATTAATATACTTAAATGAATAAATTAAAAATTTATAACAATGTTACACTTTTTGTGTAACAAAACAAAATTTTTGTGTGTAGATTTTTTGGATTCATTGTAACAACACAAACAAGTCCATCCATATGTATACAAATTTGTATTTTTTCAAAAGAGAAGCTTTTTTGTTTATTTCATATATTATAATTATTTTTTGAAGTTGATGTACCTGTTTTTATCGAGTATCAAGTTTCAATTTTCATATATTTATGATCCTAAATAGGATGATTTATAACAATTCAGAAATTTTAATAGCCAAAACCAATTTTTATATATTAATGATCCTTTACAGCAGAATTCAAAATAAACGAAGGAGAAGACGCTTAAAAAAATTTGATCTTTGATTATACGATGTTTATTCTACAACACTAGTAAAAAATCTACATATCGCTTATAACGACCAAAATTGTTGATTTCTTTAATGTCGTTATAATCGATTGACTGTGTGAATTGACAATAAGCATAACTTGTTATTAACAACAAAAACAAGTGGAAACAAATGATTGACTAAGTAAATTGTTGAAATACCCTGTATAGAAAGAAATGATTGACTAAGTAAATTGTTGAAATACCCTGTATAGAAAGTGTTGAATATCAGTGCTTGCATTTTTTGCTATAAAGTAGAAGAGTTTAAAAAACTAACGCAATTATTTGAGTTTTCGACAATTTTCGAAACTATTTTCTAGAATAGTTTCTTTGTTTTTTTCAAGAAGGTTTCAAAAGACCAATAGTTGAAGCCACCTGCAAATTTTCAACTCCCTATCTTATATAATTTTGGAGAAAATTGACACAAAAATTTTGTAGTAATTTACATCCTCACGGGATAACAGTGATGTTTACGAAAAAATGCTTAAAAGTAAAGTTGTTTATCTTTTCAGAAGGAAAATCTTTTATATTTAAACCTTGATTCTATCTGTTACGGTTTACGAGATGGGCTTAAAAAATTTTTGTTTGAAATCTCTTTTCGTGAATCTTCTCGTAAATGCACTAATTAGGTGATTTTATGAATAGGTATACACAAAAATTTCGTATCATGAATATTTTTAACCGTTACAAAACTTGGGACTAAAATTAGTATACCTTGATATATATTTCATACATACAAGGCATCATTAGCCTTGGCTGAAACTTCGGTAAGGATAAGTAAATCAAGACTTGTCCAAGGATGGCCAAAGATTGACAAATCAAGACTTTATTTATTTGCTGGTTGGTTAATTCTAGCCGAAACTGTATTCCATTGTTAGGCTTAAATTATCCTAGCCGTGCTACTATCCAAATGTATAAAGCTCAATAGATCAACTTGTATACAAACAATAACGTGTTATATTACTTGTAGTTTTACATAATAACCTATTCAATAAATAAATTATTATCGAAATATGAATCTGATACATTTGCATGTATTATTTTGGATACCTGACTGAGTGAACCACTGACTGTATTGTGTATTCGATGCGTCATAGCGGTGTGGTATCAGGATAATACCGAACGTACACTGGTGAATGAAGTAAATAAATTAATGAACATAGAAAGGACATTCAAGCAATTTATATTATGTAAAAAAAGACTGATTGGTTTGGGAACCCATGCAGAATGTGACAATCACTTCAAAACTGCAAATTTGAGACGTTGTTATTTAAGTTGTAACTGTAATTTTTAACTCTCAACTAAAAAGAAGGTTGCTATAAGTTTAAACAGTCTGTGAATCAGTGTGTCTGTCTGTGGTATCGGAGCTTCTAAATAGATTAATTGACTTTTATTTTATTTTTTTTAAGACAATTTGTTCGAGAGTATGTTTCAAGTAAATTTGCTCCTTCGTAAGAAGATAATCACCCGCTAAAAGATAATCTCCAAACGGCTGAGTAGATTTTCTTGAAACATGTTAAGAACACTCCAGATCAAATTAATTTTACAAGAAAAAAAACCATCGATTAGGATATTAACTAGAGGAAGTTATTATTACGTTTCATGGCCAAGACAAAACCTTTACACCAATTTAAAGTAGAAGTATGTGTTGTGTGTGTATGTGTGTAATATGATCCGAAATGAATTTCATAACATTCAGTCGAGGGTCGGTTGAGCGAGTCGAAGAGTCGCACCAGACCCACCCTAAGGCTTGTTTTCATGAAATTTGGTACACTAATTTTACATAATATAACGTATTTTGGCCAAAATTTTACTTTTTTATTTTTACCAGTGGCAGTGGTGGAAATAAGTCTACAATGTGTCTTGGAACAAATGCGATTGCGGACATATATTTATATTTAATTTTCCCCATAAAATTGGCTCAATAATATGCTCTTTAATTTCTTGTACTTACTTACATAGAAAATACTCTGTATATCAATTCAAATTGATCGTCGTCAAATACTGCGCCAGACTCTAAACACACGGCTCACTGTTACCACCAACATATCAACAAAACGAATATAAATTATTTCCATTTCAAATGATTGCCAATTTTTGAATAGTATATGATTTTTCAAATTACATCACAGTATTGTAATTTTTGTGAACAAACAAATTGAAATTTTAATTTAAATAATAATATCTGGGTTTATTTACAAGTTAGCGTCGTAATTTAATAGTAATTGGAACTGTTGTGCGTAGTTCAATTTCAAATTTGAATGAATTGGTTATACTTAATGATCATTTATTTATTTATGATACAATGCCAATAATACTAATGAATAAAATTAGAAAACAAGAAAAGCGGGTGTGCTTTGCAAATTGCAACCTGATGAAACCATTCTAATTAACTATAACCCAGAGTCTCAGGTATCCAAGTATAAATAAATATCTGTGTCATTTATAGATGGTTCTATTAATAGAGGTCTGAATTCCAGTTAAAGCGGTGCAATTATTAAATAAAATAACGTATTATCGAATCAAAAGATAGTATTATGATAAACGTACACGTTTTATTTTTCCTTGTCATTCAGAACATTGTGACTTAATTTTATCTTTATTCTGAATTATTCTACGAAGAGTACATTTTGGAACAGATTTTAAAAATTAGACACAGACTCCATCGCGTGTATTCCCACTTTCATAAACGGATAATAATTATATTCGTTTCGGCATTTTCAAATAAACATCCGTATGATAATAAAGCAAAACTAGAACTGAAGGCCATTTAGGCTACAAAATTAGTTTAGTGTGGAATTTGGGGGCAGAATAAGAATATGTAAATGTAAAAAAAAATGAAAATGTAAACAAACGAAACGATGTTATATCAGTTCTCAGTTACAGAGGTTTTAATGCATATAAAATTCACCCACTAACAGCGGTAATTCAGTGCCAAAGTGTTGGGACCTCAGCATGAGTTCCAGTTATGGATGTTTCTCACTTATCCAGCTCCCACTTAATCTAGTTCCACTGTATTCTGGAACTGGACTAAGGCCTTGCTTATATTTGACTACCAAGGTCTTGATGATGTGATGTTATATTGGATAAGTTATTTTTTCTGATTCAAATCACTTTTTATGAGAACCGTCTATTTGAGACTTTGTTGAATTTGTAGCAACACTACTCCAGGAAAAGTAATCCGTGGAATATTTTTCACGTAGTAGCTCAATTCTTTATCTAATTTTTTTTTGGAGTGCGCGTGAGTTTGAACACAAGTTACTTTTATGCTAGCGTGTGATTGACCCAAAATAAATAAAAATATTTGATTATTATTTTTATTAAATATAATATTTCTTGAAGCATTTTCTGCACGTATAGTTATTATTTGCATGAAAATAGTGTGTGTGTATATTTGCTTGTTTGTTTGATTGTTTATTCTTCAACTTCAACAAGTTTTTGGTATTTTGAATAAATATTAATAAAATAAACAATTTAATAAGATTAAATTGTTTAATTAATAATTTTCTGTATTTATCTTCAAGTTAAAATAGATAGTATACATATAGATTCTACAACGCTATTTATTTTATATAGCTGTGGCTGTGTAAACGTTTTAAATTTAAAGCTTAATTTTTAAGATATTTCTCAATCGTTATGGGCCGGTATAATTCTGGTATGCACTCCAAAAGTACAAATTATTAGGATTCTTTCAAATTGCAATTGTAAACCACTTTGATAAAATCCTTTCCTTTTTCAGATTCTCAATGAAGTCGTGGTTACGGTGCCCGGTTCTCATGCGATCATTAGAATGATAGCCATCCATGTCAAGAGATTAAAAAAAATTAAAATACATAAAGTATGGCAAGAATAATAAAGTTCCTACTGGGTTTTCCACGACACCTCTGGCTCCTTTACTAGTGCCCAGGGTAAAAGGTATCCCCGCCATCTCCTGAAGTTTTCGGGAAATTCGTTATATAATCGGTCAAACTCGTTACTCGGGGGTTTGTGCCTAGAGTATCCATGATATCCATTGTATCCGGGGTACGCTGGGCACCAGGTACTTTGAACTTCAATTCTGTCATGATATTTGTGCTCAGGAACCCCATTATATAACGACTTTCCCGAAAACCCCAGGAGACGACAGGGATACCGATCACCCGGTACACCAGGTACCTCGAAGATCAATTCAGATTCGATGTTCGTGCTCAGCGACCCCAAAAGCCCCCATGTAACAAATTTGGAATTATTTTCATTTCTATTAACTATTAAATGTCAATTTAAGGTATATTTACAGGTTAATTTAAAATGCAATTATAAAATGCATATTATTTACGCAAATTGCATATTTTTAATTTATTATAAATCAATTTAAGTCACAAAATTTTCTGACGTTCTAACGAATCGAATGGCAAAAACCCAATCCAATCCGACTTACTGTTAACAAATTTTTTCATTGCTTCTTTTCTGCTACTACTCAATTTTCATACGTGAATGTGCTTGACATAAAAATTGTGCATCTGTAAAATATGCAAATAATAAAAGACATCCAAATTTAAGTTACCTTCAACCATTAAAGTGGAAAATATTTTCAATCATAAAATATTAAACACTCATACTTAGCCCGTAATTTTATAATATTATTATTTAATATATTATAACAATAATATATACAATCATTTAATTCATACTCTTGCATTCAACCATCCTACAGAAGTTAACTGAAATTTAATATCAAAATTATAATTTTACAGTTAGGTACTGGTAGCTGATAAACATTCAAACTTATATTAAATGGGAGACTGTCGTACCTTGGATCAAAATTCATCTTTTATGTACACTCACTGTCAGAAAAAGTGCCACAGTTAAAACATTCTAAGCGTACTCATTATATGTTATGTTTTAATAGTAACACTTAGAATGTTTTAAAACGAGCATTTTTTGTGACATTGAGTATATATACACTTTGTCGTGTTTTTAAAATAAAAACACGACAAATTTCTCTGACATTTGAAGTGTTGTCATGCACTTCATGCAATCGGCATTTTACTACCGTTTATATAGCAGAAAATTTACCAGCCAAATAATGCTAAATATGCTTTTATCTCTAGATCGAAAAATCATACGGCTATGAAATTTAAAAATGAACGGGAAAACATGAATTTCTAAAAGGCATGACACTTTCATAAGAGGACACTGATACAAACCGTGAGTTAAAACAAATATTGACTTTTTTCTTTTTACAAGTGGTCTTAAGTTTCCGTTGGCTGTGACAACGATTCAAGCCTTAGTATAAGTATGTGGAAGCGACAACCTATATGGCAATTTTATTTTTGACTGTAGTTTTCAGACTTATAACTCTTATTTAAAACGATCAACTTAATATCTTCTTAGATTGATATTAAAAATTAAAACCTATCAATGAAACATTTGTCACTGGCATAGAACGTTGTTTTGATCTAAGGTACATGACGTGCGGTGGTTGTCACTGGACGGACTGAAAGTGAAGTTGGTTTTCTTAAATCTTTAGAAATACGCATAGTATGAACGTTTAAAGCTCCTAATGAAACAAAGAGGAAGATATAGTTCAGTGACGTCATTGAACGGTATCATCATAGAGATAACAAGTAAAACTTTGTTTGGCTAAAAGAAATGGAGTACAATCTTTGAATTCTTATGCCTTCTTCATTTTTTAATCAATTTAAATTTCACTTTTATTATGGTATCAAGTCTAGTTTTTCATTTTTATGGGTAATATGTCAATATCGCAATAATCGTATTACTGTCTATTAGATACCAAAGAATCTAAGTGTGATTCAAGGTAAATTATTATCAAGGTACAACAGTTTATTCTGTATATACTTAACGAACTGTGCGCCATGAGCCATATAATTATATAAATATAGTTTAAATAAATATATTACTATTATTATTAATAATATAATAGTTCATAAACACGTATACACACGTATGAGAATGTGCTTGTTTAAGATAGATATTACCTACTTTAACCTAGAAGTTTTGCATATAATTCGAGATTACTTACTAACTTACCAACCCTGACTATTAGTGCAAAATTTTATTATTATAGATAAGAAATGGTGGTTCTTAAATAAAAATTTAAAAAAAATAAATAATATATATGTGCTGGCGGTTTGCAATGACTGATAATAAGCATTTGAAGAAGTCTGCATACAAAAAGCCTTGTGTTACTATTTAAGAATTACGAAAAGTGACAAATATTTACAAAAGTTATGCATGAACGGAGATTGGAGTGACCAATTTGCTATAAAAATGAATGAATTAAATATCAGGGAACCTTATGATAATATAAACAAAAACGTTATTAAAAAAAAATACATGAACAATCCATAACTAATTCTTTAATGGACATAAATATAAAGAGTAGTCTAAGCCTCTATAGCAAACTGGCGCACTACCAAGAAGGTGCGAGATATTTGAGCAACGTAGATAGAGATGGAAGACGTATTATCGCCAATTTTAGAGTATACGGTTTTAAATGGAACAGCCTAAGGATAAACGATGAACGTGTTTGTGTTTTATGTGGTGGAGTAGAAAGTGTGGAACATTTATTGGAGGATTGCGAAGGTACAGCTGGATGTTTAAAAGACAAGGTTAACGAATTCAATTTGTCTTCAGCAGTGACCATTCTGAATGAGTATGACAAAAAAAAGCTTCCCGTCATAGTAGATTATTTAAGCCATATTTTAACCAGGCGACAAACTTACCTATAAAATTGCTCCTTAATTGTTTGTCTTCTCTCTGTTACTTAAAGATTGTATTACTAATCTTTCCTTTTTTTAATGAATAGATTTTTAGATATAGAATAGATTTAGAATTAATAGATATAATGAATAGATCTATGAATTACTTTTCTTTTTCTTTTATTTTAAAGAACATTTAGAATTTGATTCTATTATTTAGAAGTTAGAATGTAAATAATTTGATTTTTATGTTTATAATTTATAATATTTAAAATTAATTTGTGTTTTTTGTAATTATTTTGTTATATATTGATGATTTGACTTGATAATTTGATTTGATTTATCAAGAAAATTTGTAAAATTGATTATTATATCAAATAAATAAATAAATAAATAAAATAAATAAATAAGCATTTCTTCCTAAATTATCGAAAAATTATAAGAAGCCCATTGTTTGAACTCGTCGAAATTTCTGAATAAAGCTTTATAAATTGTATACGAGAATCTTCTTATGTAAACAAAAATCAGTACTATTTTATTACACCCGTACGATAAATCGTATTATTAAAAAAATTTCCACGAATAGAAGCAATCTGCAACAACTGATAGTAGTTGCTTAAAATGCACAGTACCTAACATTCGATTTGATAAAAACCCAAAATTTCCTTCGCCTGTTCAAACAATAAGTGAATAATGGATGTAAAAATAGTTATTATCGATTAATTTAAAAATAAAATTTGAATTATTTAAAAAAAAAAATTGTACATCAGCAATCAACTAAACTATATTCAAATGAACATTTTTATTAAAAAAAAAGCTTTTAATTTTAAAACTAAATTCCGGAAGTCTTGTTGATGATGTAGCCAGATGGTATGCAACAATAAATGAATAGCAAAACTGTATAATCTTGAAAATATAAAATAAATTTCATTTAAATTTTTGATGAAACAAGTTTTCAACGTATGGTTCAAACAGGTTCATAAACGTTTATTATTCACCTAAATGTCTAACTTGGCATCCGGTTGTTGAATAGGTCAGTAAGTTTTCTTTTGTTAAAGTATATCGTTTTTATGTATAAAGTGTATAGTATCGAACATTACCTTGCAATTCCCGTATTTTTATCAAGGCCAATGAAGTATTTCAAATAAAGTCTTTGTATTTCTATTTTCACTACTTGCTTGTCATTTAGTTCACATTCTCAGTTTTTTTGTACAGAAAAATCTTAGAACGTTCTTAGAAACAAAACAAAAAATTTCCTTATACATTTACTAAAATATTCAATTATTCTTCAACTACTTTAAATATGAATGAAGAATGCTTTGAATCGAAATTCAATTACCTAGTGCTCTAAAATTTTGCAGCTGCTCCAAACGATTACGATGGCGGCCAATGGATAACTGACCTGACAAATGGCTTTATTTTGTGTGCACGCAGAGTTAGTTAGCAGCTTTTTTGTATGAATATGGATTTTTAATTGGATAAGATCAAATCAGTGCAGAAGAATTTTAGAAATGCTGGGAAAATTATTAAAGATTGCTGTTTTGTAAAATATGGCAACAAAAAAAAAAAATATAAATTCGCCCACATAAAATAAATGGATCAGTAACAAAAAAGTGAAAAATTTTATCAGTTAAATATTCATGTTTTAAGCCCACAGATGTCTTGGGCAAAGTAATCAGTTATTCTTCGGTCATATATTCATGTCTCTCTAAGCGATCTAAATTTGGTAGTTATATTCATGATCGTTATAGTAGGTAGTGTATGTTAAAATTTTGCAATATTAAAATAGTTTTGAGTATAGCGGAATTATTATTAATTAAATACTTGATGATAATTGAATATATATGCAATGCATATATAGACAGAGTGCATACAAAGCTTCTTAACCTACGGAAAAACCAATAGAAAAAAATGGAAAATTTGCTTTGGGAAATATTTTTGCCATGCGAAAGCTACATACGACATATAATCGGTATAATCCTTAAATCTTTAAAAAAAATAGGTTAGTCAGCTTATAACAATAATCGTTAATTTAACAAGTGAAAACAAACAATTGACTGAGTTAATTGTTGAAATACCATGTATAGACAGTTTTGATGACGCTATCGTTTGTTTTTTGACGTCAAGTAAATAAAGAAAGATTTCCACTCTTAAATAGCCACACACACATAACTGATATTCCCGTATTAATACATACTACAAAACTTTCACCTAATTAGCGCCCTCGTGGGTAAACAGTGATGTTTACAAGAAAATGTTTCAAACACAAGTTGTTTATTTTTTTATAAGGAACATTTTTTTATTTAAACATTTGTTCTATCTCTAACGGTTTACAAGATGGGTCTATCGGACCCAAGACCCAATTGACCCATGTTGCTCATTTACGAACTCGACCTCATTTTTTACGACTTAAGCACACTATCAAAATTTCAAATTGATATCTCTTTTCGGTTTCGACAGACGACAGACTACAGACAGACAGACATACGGAAATGGACTAATTAGGTGATTCTATGAACACCTAAACCAAAACTTTTTTCGCAGCATCAATATTTTTAAGCGGTACAAACTTGGGACTAAACTTAATAATACTATGTATATTTCATATACACGGTATAAAAACGCAAAAATATGCAAACCCGTGAAAAAGTAAAGGCGCTGAGAAAATAAGATGAATTGAATTTTTAATTTTTATGAAGTATATACAGCAAAAAATGTAGTTTTAATTAAGCCGAAGGTTTACACATTTCAATAATTAATAGCCTGAAATTACATTGAGCCAATTTCTTTGTGGTGGTATTAGAAAAAGACCTTTTTACTGTGAAAAAAGCCTTTCAAGAAAATTTACCATGTGTTGGAGTATAGTTCTTCCTTGCGTTAATTTAATATCTGCTTCTTAAACTATTCCAAGCATGATTTGGAAGCAAGTTGTAAGCTCAAGACCTACTACTCAAATGGTAGATAACGTTAAAATAATGACAATTTTGCAATAAACTTAAGCCGGGAAAACGCCTTTTTCTAGTTAAATAATGTTGGAAAGATATAGGTATCGCCACTGCGCTTCAAAAAGCAAACGTTTAACGGGACTGAATATAATAAAGGGATTCAATGCTCGATCCTTAAGGTATTTTTTGCCAAATTTTACATCCCTTTTGACAATATTCGCAATTGCATCAGTTTTCTGAAGTATAAATACACTGTATCTAAAATATGCTCTTTCTAGGCCATAAGTGTATGTAGAAATTGTCATTATTTTAACGTTATCTACCATTTGATAAAGTCCTGCTGTTATAAATTGGATCACCTTATATATATTAATAAAATTCTTTCAAATAAAACTTTAACGAGTATAAAATTTTACCTAATTTAATTTTCTGATATGTTTTAATGTTTATTGTTGTGCAATGATAAGTATTAAAAATTTACAATCTCTTTTCTCTTTAAAGTTTTATAATCTAATATAAATTATTAAATTTAAAACTTATTATCATATCTTTTAATTACGATAATTATATTATAATATGAGTTAGTACGTTGACTATAATTCGATTGGATTCGTTGTAAGTATAAGGTGACATCTTTAGAGATTAGTTAATACAATTATTCATTCGATACTTTTCCTTTCTTACACAGTCTGTATAATTTACATTAAATCTGAATGTGTTGAAAAAATAATCAATTTAATATAATCTTACCCGTTTTTAAAACAGGAAGGGACAAGGAGAAGAACTTCTATTAAATTGCTGTTGATTTTCATCATAGAAGGTGACATCTGTATAGGTTATCTGTGGGGCCATAGAATCAGAAATATCATTGGGAACAATGATTAAGGTTTCAAAACCTGTGTGGAATCACAGGATTGGGGTTTCAATACCTGTGATTTGGGGACAATATGTCCTTTTTTCTCATTTTTCCGTAACAAAAAAGGAAAACAAAATTTTTTAATTACTTTATGATGTTCTTTTAGAGGGTTTTAAAATCTTCCACTTGACATCACTCTTTTGTTTGTTAACCGATTTGACAGAAAGTTGCATTGTCTTTAGTTTGGTTGACCATCTTATAATGAACTGGCAGATAACCGCCCGCTTTGCTGGGCAATTTCTTCTTTAAAAACAAAGACTTTCACGTTATAGTCCTCACTTATCTTCTCTTTTGTTCCAAATTTTATGTATTTTAATTTTATGGTGGGGAACTCTATCTTTTTTGAAAATGAAGTTTTGTTTTAACATTATAACTATCTACAGGTCCATTCATTAAATCAACCTGATTTGTATACTTTTTGGATCAAAATTACCCCATCCATAACAAAAATTTTTTTTGCGATTTTCTCGATTTTTTTAAAGGGGTTACCACTTAAAAAAATTTCAAAAAATCGAAAAATTTTGTTTATCTCCAATTTCGATAAAACTCAGTATATAATGTAATTTTGACCCAAAAAGTACAAAAATCGGGTCCATTTGACGACTGGTCGAATATTTTCTGAGATACGGACTAAAATCGATCCAAATATTGCGATATCTCAGAAACTCTGCATCCAATCATTATATAAACCCGATTTTTTAACTTTTTGGATCAAAATTACCCCATCCACCGAGTTTCATCAAATTCCAAAACAAAATTTTTTTTGCATTTTTCCCGTTTTTTTCGAAGGGGTACCTACCCCTTAAAAAAATTGCAAAAAATCGAAAAATTTTGTTTTTTCCAATTTCGATAAAATTCAGTATATAAGGTACTTTTGACCCAAAAAGTACTAAATCGGGTGCATTTGATGACTGGTCGAATAGTTCTTAAGATACGGACTAAAATCGATTCAAATATTGCGATTAAGTATATAGTTTCAAAACCATTGCTTCAACAGTTTCAGATTTTTGATTTATAAAGAAGGGTTCATATCATATCTCTTGGGAGTAAAATGATTATTTTTTGAATATTGTAAATTATATATTAAAAAAACCTTGGTAACATTATAACATACGTTGATCTATGCAGTTACCCATATACAAATTATCCCCTTCAAAATTCACATCCCCTTTTGAGCTCCTTAGGGGATGAATTTCCAAAAATCCCTTTTTAGTACTCACTTACGTTACTTAAAGAATGTGTGAACAAAATTTCAGGTTTCTAGACCTAGTAGTTTCAGAGCACTTGTTGAAATTTTTTATTTTATAATTTTAATTATCTTTATTAAACCAATTCAAATTAAATAATTATAAAGTGAGGAGTTGTAACAGGATGTGCAAACAATTTTGTCGCTAACCCTTTTAAGCCGAAGCTCAATGAAATGACTTTGCAACCTATATTAAATTCTAATATATATAAATAAGAACATATTACTTGAGAGCAATGTCGATTAAAGATATTACGAGTTTCTAATTCTTTAATATATTTCAAATGGTATTTTCTGAATATTATCACAAAATTTTATAGAAAACATTCAAACATGCAGCAAGCATATAGGTTTTAATAAATACTTAATAAACAACCAACATACATTTAACTATTAAAACTTAAAACTTAAAGCTTAAAACGTAAACGTTATAGTTCACAGTCTAGCACCCTTTTAATAAATGAATACTAACTGGTTGAAACCACGTGACTTCGTTAAAACGATCGTTAAACACTTTTTTTTAGCTTGGAAGATGTTCTAACAAAAATTAGACACATGGAGTGCCCGTTTGTCAAATTGTGATTATAATATTATAAAGATAAATTAATTAAAAAAAAAAAAATTAATTTAATTTGACATTTGACGTTACCATAAATTACAAATTTCTGTAAAAATAGTCAATAAGAAATATTTCACAGCCATCGTCTCTGACATACTCAATGAATAATTACTTTTATATATTTATTAAAAAAATAGAAAACCATACATTAATTTTACTTGAATAAAACAATTCTTACCATTATTTCGAGTGTTATAGGAAGGGGATAAGCGAGAGCAATCTTTATCAATCTTTACATTTAAACCCAGCAAAGTGGGTGGGTATCACTCTAGTGTATGTATAATAGTCTATGACAATTGACTGAATAGAGTTGGGCCAAATATGTATTCAGTTGGATATTTGAACATCTTCAATAACAAGAAAGTGTTTTTGTGAAGATTGTGACGCAACATTGCCAAGAAAAGGTAGCTTTTTTTCACAACTTCCCTAAATAAAATGTGCTTTTGGATTTGCATAGCGAAGTTATAAAAGAAGAATCTGCCTAAAATCACCCCTGTAAAAGAACGCTGCACTGTGGACTATTTATAGTGGAACTACATTCGCTGCTTATATATGTATGAATATGATAATAACGTAAACACTAATCTTGGATTTTATAATTAAAACACAGGTAGCTATAGTACTACAACTACACACAACAAATTTGTGTATTGTTGTGGTTTTTTGAACACGTTTTATATAAAATAAGCATAACAATATACAAAACATCCCTTTTTCTTTCTTCTGGTTTTAACTAATAGTTTTCATATTAATATTTAGTCTGTTTAAACTGTTTTACTCAAACTGCAGTATTACTGAAACTTTTCAAATATCAGAATTTAATATGATCCTTTTCTTTTTTTTTACAGGTAATAATTATCAACAATGAAAATTCATTAAAATCTAGTGCAACAACGTAAGTTAAAACAGGTGTACTTTCATGTTTAGAGAATTATCTAAGTTTTGATACTTACTTAAGTCTCATCTACAATCTTGTACTTAAATTTGTTGGTAAAAATTTTAATTAAGTTATAAAATACCTATATATTATCTCAAGAGTTTATTTTGATAGAATTATTCAAAGTTTTAAATTTTTTACTAATTCATAAAGTTTGCAGTGTAGGGTTACCTATGTATAGAATAGCATATTAGGTAAAATTCTAAGATCTTGATAGCACATAGAAGTTTTTTTGTTTTTATTAATGTAGATGAATAATGGTGACACATCTAAATTATCTTCCTGAAGGCGCGAGTAGAAAGATGACTTGTTGTTCGAATGTTGTCAAACATAAAACTTGAAAAAAGTCTAAACAGTTAAATCCCATGATTTGGGTGGAGTGTCATGGCCTAATCTCTCTGAATATTATTTTGAAAACATTGAAGTGAAGCCCTCCATTTTAAAAACACCAAAACTATCAGCTCTCTAGTTATCATTGCTTTTTCATTATCCATACTTTTACCACGCAAATCAGCTAAAATACTGCGTTAACTTTAGGATACTATTTACAGATTAAAACTTGTTTAAGAGATAAGATTTTATAGTACCTACCTAATCCTAAAACTAAAATATGGAGTTTATTAAAAATATTCATGCTTTGAAGTCTTTTGGATTCATTTTTTGCTGATTTTTCATGTTATCTGTGCGTATTGCATTGTCTCTCAGTTGGCAATATAATTCAGTATATACATTTTGAGTAAGGAGACGAAGAGCCATATTGTTTTTGGGTATAATTAAGAGAGAAAAAGGGGTAATGTACAAGAAAATAAAAATGGAAAACTTTTTAACGGTGACACAGAAATTAAAAACAAGAAATGTTTATTATATATATAAAGACAAACTTATCCTTTTTGAAAGTGTTTTACATACAATAAATAATTCGCTAGAAATATAGAGATATTTTCCCAAAGAAATTTTCGAAATAGAACTGCAAAATAGTGGCCAAATGAAGTTAAAACAGACTTTGAATATTATTACATAATAGTTCTAGTTCATTACTAAACACTATACTACTTTAAAACTGCAAATGACTAAAAAGGTCGTTCCTACATATGTAACGTAACATTAACGTTTACGTAAAGTTCTGAATATGTGTGTAATGTATGCGAATTTTAAATTAATTTCATAATGCATAATTTAATTATAAATTGAAATATATAATTTTATAATAATAAGATTCAGTAAACTGAAAACAATTAATTGTTTGTCCGTCTTCGATTTATTGTCCGCAGACAAGAAAACTTCAAAAACAAATGAAATTTACAAGAAAATTTATTTACAACCCCCGGCCAATTTTTCGGGTACGGAACCCTAAACTTGCACTTGAAATATATTTAATACTCTCCATGCAATTTCCTTTTTCCTTAGGGCCTTTCCAAATTGAACCGATTTTGAAGATCGGTACCCTAAGTTCTCACCTGAAACATAGCTAAGAATGCTCTCCGTTAAATTACCTTTCATATGAAATCAAAAAATTAAAATCGGTTACCCGTTTTTTTTTTTAGGAGGTTAAAAATAAAAGTAAATTTTAACAAGCAAATAGTGATATAAAATAAGTACATTGACCTATCGAAGCAATTCGATTATAATGATGCTGGCACCGTCATCTTACCATGTTTTTCAACCCTTATTAAATACATAACAGAAGAACAATTTCCGTACAAATATCTTAGAAAATGTATTCATTAACATATACAAAGAGTTTACAACACAATACATCATGTCTAAAAGCATAAAAAAAAGTAAATTATAATGAATAATCGTATTACAAAGTCGATATATTCCTAGCTTGAATAACAACTCGTTGAACATATGACTTATAACGCTCGTACCAAGAGCTAATTCATTAAGAATTTACTCTTAAAAGTTAATAAATCATACTCAAAAGTTTTTTGTGCAATTTTTGTAATAACAGACATTTCAACTTTAACTCTTGTTTTTGTAAAAAACGAAAACTTTACTCTTTTATGTTATAAGACATTTTAAACGAGCCAGACAAAAAAATTGTAGGCCATCCCCATATTGGGATTTTACAACAAAATTTTTCAGGCAAAACAACACGTCATCCTTTGGTTCCGATACGTGGATGATATTTTTCTTTCTTTGACGGATCGGATCGACAAATGAACACTTTCTTGGACCATGTAAATTCTTTTGACTTTTCTAAGGTGATAAAAATTCACCTTAGAAAAGGAAGTGAACAAGTCCTTAAATTTATGGATCTAAAATTAAGCAGGGTAAATGACCATTTTGTGTTTTATATGTATAGAAAACCTACGTACACAGATACCATCATTCCAGTGGATTCTCTCCACCCACGTGTCCACAAAATGGCTGCTTTTAATTCAATGATCCATAGAGCTTTAAATATCCCACTAAGTGATAATAATTTGGAAAAAGAATATACTACAATAAAAAACATCGCTAATGGATTTGAAGATGATCTCAAAAAGCACTTTGTACAATTCAGGTACAAAAATTCAACAAGGCTATAAAAAAAAAATTAAGCTAAAAAATTTCCATCTCCTTTTATGGAAACATATCCTATAAAGTTGGTAAAATTTTAAAATCGCATCATTTTAAAATGGAATTATTATAGCTTTTAAACCTCCTATGAAGTCGTCTAATTTCTTATTGAACAACAAATCAAAAGTGGAGAAAATGAAGAAATCTGGTATTTACAAGTTAACCTGCGAAGATTGCTTGGGAGTATACTTGGGGCAGACTGGTTGAAATTTTGAATTGAGAAAAAGGGAACATTTAAGATCGTATCGAAACAATACTGATGATTCCACCTTTGCAAAGCACCTAGTGGATTCAGGGCATAAACCTAAAGACACCATAGAAATTCTACATTTTGCCCAAAAAGGTACAAGAATGAATCTACTAGAGGCTCTGGAAATCCATAAACATACCAGGGATGGTTTCGAAGTTTTAAACCTTCGAATGTTTCTTTCGGGTTCAATTTTATTTTCTCAATTATAGAAATTAGTCCCTTCTAGTCAAATTGCCATTAGTTCATTTTATATTTATTTGTTGTTCGACATATGATTCACATATCATAATTGTTTATCAACTTATTTTTTAACCTTTTAACTTTTTAACGGTTTTCTGAAAAAGAAACAAATTTTATCTATTTATTTTTTAACTATTTATTTGTTATTTATTGCGTAATTTTTATCAACTGCTTTTGTCTCTTCTAACGAATAAGTTTTAACGATTTTGGATCATACAATTGTTTTTATTTTTTTTTTAACAATTCTACAGGTTTCATTATCACCTGATTATTACATAAATTCAATTTGTATTCTAGTTAAATACAGGTATGTTGTTTGTTTAAAATACTATTGTTCTGAAGATGACTAACAAGTCGAAATGTACATAAACAAAATATTTTGATTGACAAAATCTTAAATAAAGTTGATTTTAAGCAACTAAAATGTGTTTAATTAATAAAAATTTAGAATTTCGATTTTCCAATGAACACCATAACTTTCTAACAGAAAATATGCTAGAAATAAAAGTTCATTATTATATTTACGTCAACTGTAGTAAAACTTTCTACATACCAAACCTATCCTCTTGTTAACTATTTATTATTGCCTATTCATGTTTAGTAGAGCTTGTTCCTAGAAAATAGTAAACAACAGAACTCTAGCTAGAGCTATTTATATATATATATATAGGTATCTACCCTGCTAGTATTGTGTAGAGGTATAGTTGTTCCAATAGATAGCTAGCTTATAAACGTAAAGCTATTATTTACACAATAAAGGCACAATGTAATGAATTCTGATGAAGTGACTTGTTTTATTAGAAGGTTATGACTTTAGAACACAAATCATTCTACAAATAATAAATAACTAGGTATATATTGTGCATCGACAAATTCGGTAAACTCAACTTCAGTTAGTAGAGATATACAATCATGTACAGGTTGTAACTAAAAGATTATATTATCGAAATATTTTTTAAATTCTACGAAGTTGGAAAATTCTTGTTGACTCTCTGATAACTTTGGAATTGGGAGGATCCACACTCCAGTTTCGAAAGCAGATTTTCCGACCTGGTGGATTACGACTTCCTGCAGTTTTCTTTCATCAACACATGTCCAATCATTTTATATCAAAACTCATTGGCAACTGTAAACTTGCCTAGTCTTTTAACTTCATTTCCAATAAAGCTAACAAAATCAAATTTATACACTGAAAAAAAAAATTCTTAATGCCTACCGATATGAGGTTGTCTCAACCTCATCGCGAGATCATATATGGGCTATGGTGCCACGAATATAATACAACTACCATACGAAGTTGATTGGTGAAGTTAACACAATCTCATGAGATGTTTTTATGAAAGTAATATACTGTTTTACAAATTTCCCATATTGTATATTGTTATTCTTATAAGGATGAATTCTTGTTGACTTCGAGTTGAGACATAGTTATTGAAATAAATACCACGATACTCGAAATAAAAAATTGTTATTCTTACTCTTCGTCTTATATTGTCAAGTTATAACAATAATTTACCATTCAAATTGAAAAAATATATTTTTTAAATTGGTGTTCTTCTACATACTTAATAAGTCAGACACAACGGGTTTTTTTTTTGTTTTCAATAATTAATTAAGGCTTTAACTTTAATTGAAATAGCTTTTTTTTTCTTTCCACTGACTAGTTTTGGAGAAATGTATGAAAATGACTTTTCGATATTCATATGACTTTCTAACCTCAAAATGCTTAAATACGTGTCATATTTCCTACTGCTATATTTTAAGGGAAAGTTCCACAAATTTAATGCTTACTTTTGTCACATTCTGTAAAATTATAAATATGCAAAACACCTTCCTTCGAATACAATTCAATTATAAGCGTTAATAATTTATATTTCAAATAATAACGACGGTATTTATCTGTTCTCTTTAAGATGCAAACATACATGAGTTCACGTTGAGTGCAAATTGCACTTAAGCACCGAGATTAACTGTATAATGGATGTTGACTTTTCCTACTAAGATGTCTGGAAAATGTTGACATTTAATATGCTGAATTGAAAATAATAAACTTGGCAAATTTGTTGTTGTTAAGGGATTATGTTACTTAATATAATAAAAAACAATTTTTTACTTGTCAATCCTTTTGCTTAAGGATTATCACACAGATGGAAAACGATTGAAAAAAATTCCATTTTTCTGTATTTTCAAAAACGGCTATTCCGATTTGAATGGAATTTTTTAAAAGGTTCAATTTTTCTTGGGCTCATTTACGAATATCCTTAAGAGAACACTCAGAAATAGTATTTCTTACTAACAAAAGGTATTCTTTCTCACCGAAACATGATGGGATTTTATTCACTATTGATTTTCCTTGTAATTTTCCGTCGATATTCCAATTTTCATGGAAGCTATCAATATTTTCCGTGTGTACAAAATCGACGGATATATTTAGTGATCTGTTACAATGTGTTATATAAGATTTTTATGTGCTACAATTAGCTAGCAGAAACTGATGAATATCCGTAGCAACAAATACAGGTGATTTTTATAAAAATTTCCACATGTGTATTTCGAAAACGAAATTTTATGGTTCATTTTTAAGTTTATCGACTCATGAAAATACAGTCTTTTATAAGGGAACGTTTTCAAAGTCAAACAAGTGTCGACTTTATATTTTAAAATGGAACACATATTTTTTGTGGTAAATTCTTAATTTTTGTCGCAAAAAAGTAACTTTTAGAAATTTGTTTTTCAAAGACCTCAATTTTTGGTACCTGATTTTTCTACTTTTTTTCTATAGCAAATTAAAATTTGCGAATAAAGTTTAAGAGATTGTCAAGTGAGGCTTTCATCTCCAAAGGTGGCACACTTGTCCCGTTATATTCACTAACGCATACCGTTCCCGTTATATTCACTAAGCCTTACTTTGAAAAGATACACTTTCTTTTGCAACAAATATTCTGGAGCATCAATTAAAACAAAATATTAGTCGAAGGAACAGTTAATTGCTCGCTTAGATCCCAGGTAATCTTCAACTTATGAACTTATTATGAACTTTAGTTTCAATTTATTTTCAAGAAGTATTATAATGATAACCATCTTTAGAAGATACACAGTTATAATATTGAGTGCCCGTTAAGTAACAGTTCTGGAAATTGATTTCTGAGTAATCGAGTAAAATACTACGGGTGTTACTCGCGTAAAATAAATAAACAAACTTAATGCATTTTTGACCAAAATTAAATAAACATTTTCAAACCAAATGAATTTCCCACACTAGTAATCCCAATGGAAAATGGTGTAATGCAATTTATTTAAATCCCTTTTATTTATTCTTATGTGCTACTGTTAAAGTACAAATTTATACTTTATGAAAATAACCGATTTTTATCAGATCTTAAATACTTCTTTGATATTTATGTCAGCCCTAGGTTTTTTCCAGGGAAATATTTAACCCCACTTCAATAGAGAAGTTGCATGATTGTTAATTTTTTTTTTTTTTTCATTTAGTTTACTAAAAATTTCAACTATTCTGTATATATAAAAATAAATTGCTGTGCGTTAGTCTCGCTAAAACTCAAAAACGGCTGGACCGATTTAAAAAAATTTTTTTTTTGTTTTGGTCGCTATAGTTTAGGGATGGTTTAGAAAAAAAACCCAAAAATTAAACTAAAGAAATCAAAATTTATTAATTTTGTATCGGAATCGCTTATTCCCATATTATTTATAGTGTGTATGTTTATTAACATGCCACGAAAAAAACGAGCTGACATTGGTCGTCGAAGTCAGTCAAATGTGCGACGAGCTATCTCACGGGCTAATCGTACTAGCGACCAGCGAGCGACAGATAATGCTAATAGTCAAATCGCTATGTCTGGATTACGTTTAAGAATAACAGAAAATGAACGAGAAGTAAATCGATTGAGAATACAACGAGTTCGTACACGCCAAACGGAACAACAGCGAGCGCGACACAATGAACATGAGCGATTCCGCCGACGCAACGCTCCTGTAAATCTGGAACGAGCAGCATTCTTTTATGATCCAACAATCGATTACGGTGATGACAAAACAGTAAAAATTAGAGGAATGTCAGTTGTTTGTCAGTACTGCAAGGCATTAAAATACAGCGGTGAATCTTCTGGGTTGTGTTGTGCCAATGGAAAAGTAAAATTGCCACAGTTGGTTCCACCACCAGATCCATTGCGATCATTAATCTCTGGAACGAGTAGTGATTCTATCCATTTCTTGACTAATATTCAAAAATACAATAATTGTTTTCAAATGACGTCCTTTGGTGCAACGCATATTGTACAGGACAATTTTATGCCCACTTTCAAGGTAATTATTACAAAAAAGTTGCAGGTGATACGAAGTTCACCGGGTCAGCTAGTTATAACTAAATTTATTCTGACATTTAATATAGTAAATGTCACAATTCATGGCTACCTTTTCTGATATGCTTAATGAATTATGACTACTTTACAATTTGAAAAATTGAAAACTGTGCATATCTTTTAGTAGCGTAAAACAATCCCTTCAACTGTTACGATAAGTGAGATCAAAAGAGGTGGAGGCTATAAAATGGTGGTTTTTACTTTTAAGCCCAGTGCAGCAGGCTAGTATCAACTAGTATTAAATATAATTTATATGAAAGAACTGAATTTTGTTTAATCATTTATTATACAAGTCGAACTTTTGCTTACAAACCGAGTTTTATGCATTAACCGTAACATATGTATATTACAAAATTTTCCAAAATATCAAAAAGCTTTTATTTTTGCTTGAATGTATAGAACAAATCCATATGGTATACATAGCAAAATAGAATATACAAAATAATATTGTGTAACGGGTTTTTCGAGAAAACTTTTCAAACTATATTCTACAAATTCTACCATAATAATACAATGCACATACAAAGTTATGTGTTTATAATACTGTAACATTCTCCAGTCATAGAGTGATGATAACACAAATGTTAACGAATCATTTCATATGTTGATTATAATAATGATAAAGTTTATTTAGGGAGTTTGTAAAATTTTGATTGTTTTTTTTTTTTTTTTTAGATATTTTTTCACAAGGTTAACATTTTGTAAAGAAATATTATATTTGACACTATCAAAAATAGATTGGCAGTACATAGTCGATGTGGTACTGAAGTCGTGTGAGTGCAACCCCTGTAGTCCACACGACTAACACTCAGAGGGAGAAAAACAATAAAAAAAAGGTCTTGTTAGTATTCGTAGATTATTCTTCGGAATGTACTGCAGCTTATGCTTTAATGATCATTATCTCCATAGATAAAATATGTGTTTTATCCACTTTTAGATTCTGTTTATTCAGTTTTATCCAGTTTTTCTATTATCATTAATTAAAAAAAGGCTCAACTAATTCTGCTGAACTCTTTCAGTTCTTAAATACGCGATTACGCGTCGAATAAGCCCAGTCACATGTTAATGTCATAACTGGTTGGCGCAATAATCGAGGCGAAAGAATCCGAACGAACATACGCACATACGCGTAGACACACACACGCACAGATATCACATTGAAAAGGTTTGATTCGGATATTGCGGTTTCGAAACCGCTGGAATATGTAAAACTGGAGATTTTGCAAATCAGCCTCTTTACATTAACTTCCTCTGGGAAGGTAATCATCAAAATTAAATCTGTATAGATTTTCGATTTTTAATTATATTATCTGTTATCTGTCCGTAAAATTATGGATTAATTATTGAACAATCATAGCTATAGCTTTTATATTTCTGTATTTCTTGAGATAATTTTCCGAAACCCATTAAATGCCCGATTGATTAAATGCATGACGTATCATCGGAATAGCACGTTATTTGATCCAAGGTACATGTCGGTGCATATTTTCAAACTACACCTCTTCGAAATTTTACTTTTTAAAACCAAAATATGACATACTAAGATGGTAATCGGAAAAAATTGACCGCATACTACTACAGAAATAAATAGACAACACTAATATAGAAATTTTTCGCTGGGTCTTTTTTTCTAAATCAATAAATGAACAATAAAAGTGCAATATTTGAAACATTAAAAGTTGTATTTGTATTTTATTTGAAAACAAATGCACATGGATGGCTGCTTATCTTGTAGCAGGTAAACTTTGTCTTCATATAGAGGAGCCTTTCCCATAGAGCAAAATCTATCGATAAACTCTTGAATAATTCATTGTATCCGAAGTATCACACATTATTTTACATTCAATATTTAAGATATACTCTGTGTTATATAATGTCTCGAATTGGAATGAATTAAATTTGCAACTAACGAAGTTTCTAGGTTAGAACCTATGCATGGTCACATATTGTTTAAACAATTTATATAGAATCTACTCTACATACTTCTGTATGGCAATTGTATCAAAAATATTCATTGTAGAATAAATATGGTTTTTGTGAGAATAATTCTGCATTCTAGTGGTTTCATGCAAACCAATGAAATAATTGCAAAAATTAATATTTAAATGTAAATTATATTCTAAACTTTAAATTTTAGTTATGAATATTATCAGATATTATGAATATAATTTTGTAATAATAATACTAATTGTATATCTAAATATTTGATTGTTGGTAAATACTTGGTTCAAAAAAGCGTGTGGGAATTTTACGCATGTCGACGAAGAAAATTGAACTTTTACCTGTGAAGCAAATTCATATAAATCTAGAAATTTTTATGAAAGATTTTTTTATACCTACAAAATAATTGTTTATACCAACTGTTTATGTCAAAAAAAAAGCATTGCTAACCCAATGCCTTTGTTTTCACAGAAAAAAGGGCAAGAAGATTGTAAATCTTGTAGAAATTAAAAAACCTGTAAAAACTTTTGCAAGTGCAAAAAAAACAACGAAATTGAGTTAAAATCTATACACTACAATTTCTGAGGTCGTTTTGCTAACCATTTTGATGTAAACAAGTGAAATTTACAAAATTTAAGAAACCCCGACAAATACGATTTATTCCTTGTGAACCGATTTTTTGAAACTTAGCTATAAAATGTTCTCAATCAAGTAGGTTTGACTGTTTAGAGGCTACGATGCCACTGAGAAACAACACTCTGAACACTCCTTTAATCAATATCAAAGTCAAGTTCATGGACATCAGATGAAATGAAAAGAATACTTAGAGAGCTATCATTTTATGGGACAAATTTTTGGAAATATTTTAATTGAAATTGAAATATTTGAGTTGAGCGTGCTCTTTTGAATTATTGTTTTGAATTACTTAATTATTTTGCCATTTCACTTTTAAAATGAATTGAGCCAGGTTTATTTGACAATTCATTTCCATAGTAATAATTTATATGTTAAAATTATACGTCATGCCTTTTCCAAACTGAATCGATTTTGAAGATCATCGCCAATTTTTTAGTTTTTTCGGGTACCGAAGTCTAAGCTCGCACTTGAACATAACTATGAACACTCTCCGTTAAATTACCTTTCAAATAAAACCAAAAAAATTAAAATCGGTTTATCCGTTTAGGCGCTACAATGCCACAGACACACACACATAGCGGTCAAACTTATAACACCCCTTTTTTAGTTCGGGGGTTAAAATGGAAAATTCAAAATGTTGTATACAATGTTGATAAACTTTCAATTTTTATGAATAATGTAGAAGGCGTAATTTTTCTTTTGGATACCATGGATACGCGCTTTTTCCAAAATTATTCAACCTGGTAGCCTAAAAATATCCATGTTGTACTAAATCGAAAAATTGTATTGTATTCATAACTCTTGAAAGCTTATATTCCAAAACAAAACAGGAATGCAGTTAAAAATAATGTATAAGATGCATCAATTTCAAAATTTTCAACAAAATAGTTTCGTTTCTATAGATACATATATATTTTAACTGATGTGTTTGTTGCATCTCTTGAACAAAAGTATATGCTTTATGTATTCTCTCGACCCATTAACTCCTAAAACTATTTTCATAGTCCCCGATGCATATTCATTCATTTATTCACAAAATAAACGTTTATGAGTGTGTGAATGTGGGTGTGTATGTGTGTTGAGTGTTGTTGATGACATAACATTCCTTGGTACACAATTCCGGAATATAATAATAATTCCTGACTACAATAAAATATGGATGGGATAGATATAATAATACTATTCTAACACTTGAATTATAGAATCATAATATAACGTACACTTTAACATATATAATATAATTTGAGAAATAATTTAAGATGTATGTGTTAGTGATGCCGCAAGAAACGGGACAAGATGAAAATGCCTTCTCATCTTATACAAGTAAAATTTACAAAATTTAAAAAACCCCCTGAAAAATTGTTCGGCTACGGAACTTTAAACTCACATTTGAAACATTACTCTCTCCATTAAAATACCTTTTTTCCTCAAAACCTTTTCCAAACTGAGCCGATTTGGAAGATCATCGCAAATTTTTAGTTTTTTTGGGTACGGAACCCTAAATTCGCACTTGAAACATAGCTAAGACCACCCTCCATTAAATTTTCATTCAAATCGTTTAGGTGCTACGATGCCACAGACGGGCAGACACACACACATAGCGGTCAAACTTATAACACCTCCTTTTATTTTAGTTTGGGGGTTAAAAATAGCGCGATACGAGAAAAATAAATTTGAATCCTTTCATCGGAGAGAGTAGTACTCTCTTGCCTCCATTTATGCCTAACTTAATCCCTAAGTCCATTACACAGGTGGCTCCTAATCGTCGCCATTCCATCACACAGGTGGCATATTTGTTGTGAGGTAGAGCCTACTTAAAACCGTTGATTAAAAGTATTTCATGAAATTTACGGGGATAATAGATGGTGTCATACGGTCATTTATCGCAGAAAATGACCATTAAAATAAAAATAAATGCGCGGAAAATGTTAAAGTGTATTTGTCCAAGTCAAGACATATACGCCAATAAAATTAACCCCAAGGTGTCAGAGCTTTATGTTCAAATTAGTCTTATGAAAATCTGCAAATCGCTCAAATTAATTTGTTTTAAATTAAAATGATTTGCAGGCTCTTTTTTATCTTAAAAGTTTTAGTCATTAGGTCGCACAGCAAAAATTATAAGCATTTTTTAATTTGTCTGCGGAATTTTTTTGGTTGGATTATTTTTTCATTTTTAGCTGAAATCCAAATGTACTTAAGTTTTCGTATTTCAAGAACGTATAGCTATTGAAAGAAAAATCTTGAGAGGAAAATTATAGCTCTATTGTTCTTTCTAGCGAGCGTTTTCATGATCAACTGGGAGTCAAAAATCGTAGAAAACATATTTTAGAAGGACTATTGCCTACGATCAAAATGTTTATAAATTTAAAATATTGAAATTGTAAATCCACTCACGAAGAAGATAAAAAAATCTATATTAAATATTAAAATTTCGTATAACAATATTAAAAATAAAAATTGTTCAAATTTTTCAATACAAAATAAAATTGTTCGAATTTTCAATAAAAAATGAATTGTTTCTCAAATTCTTCAAAAAAAAAAAAATGATACAACAAAAAAGGATAGTAATAAAAAATTATGAACAATATCCTGGTAGTAGAGATATGAGAGATATACTTAATAAAGAAAAATAATAAAAATGTAGAATATTTACATATCGAATTATACGATGCTGACATGATACTCTCATCATATCATGCGAAGGTGTCAACTGTATTAGTAGTGTTAACATGGACTTATTCTAAACGGATTGCTCATTCGGTGGTGTATCAAATGAAGCCTCTTCATATGAAAAATATTGTCACATGTTATATTAAAAAATGGATTATTTCATGTTGTTACATGTGTTTTTCAAAAGGTTTCCTCATTTTGTTTTAAAAAGACTATGCAAATTTGAGAAAATGTATTTATTTTAAAGAGTTTTCTCATTTTTCGAGAGAAATTATGAAAATTTAAAAAATGTATGAGTCTTGTTGTCCCAAAAAATACAAAAATTTCTTTAACGATTGGTTGGAAGAGAAGTTTCTGGAATATCGTATAGTAAAGGTAATATTCCGGAGCAATTTCAGTCTTTACCTCATGAACTACTTGTTTAAAGGCAAAATTATACTGATTTTCGTGTTTTTGAATTATTTGGCGCAATAGGAAACCCAAAAAGTAGAAGAACTGTGTTCATTTGAAGATTCGATAAGATTTTCCAATATATCTCCAGGGTCCAATAAGAATATAATGCCTGTTCATACAGGACTGCCGATATCTGAAAAACTACTCCCTGTATACTTGAAAAGACACGACTATTGTATTTTTGGCTCAAAAGTACGTTATATATCAAGTTTCATCAAACTCCGAAACAAAATTTATTTTATGATTCTCTTGATTTTTTCTGATGAAAATATTACTTGTAAATATCCCATGAGAAAATTGGAAGAAATGGGGGAATTTTATTTTGTTTCTGATTTAGGTAAAAAGTAAAAATTATTTTCTAGAATGATTTTGTCCCAAGAAAAACAAAAATCGGTTCTATTTGACAATCGAATACATAGTTAATCGGATATCGAGTATATTCGTATTCTTGATATCTCGAAGCAATATTTTCTATCCGTACGTCAGACACATCTCCAAAAGCGTTCGCAAATAAAAGCATTTCGTACTGTATTTTAGCGATATCTCCACCACTTGTTAGATGAACCCAGTTCTTGTATTGTTTAGGTCATTATATACATTAATTTATGTATCAAGTTTCATTAAATTACGAAGCAAATTTTTTTTATCGATCTGTCCAAAGATCTGTTTCAAGGAATATTATCTTTTAAAAAAATTGTAAAAATCGAAGAACATTTATTTGTCTCTGATTTGAATAAAATAATTTTATCCCAAGAAATACAAAAATCGGTCCATTTTTGCAATTAAACGTATAGTATCTGAGATGTCGTCCATAACATAATTCGTACAAAAAGGACCTTAAAGGAAAGGAAAAGTACTTAATATTCAGTACCTACTCATATAGTGCCCATGAAAAGTTTATATGACAGTTTATGGAGAAAATTGCAATTTTAATATTTTGCTTGTGTTAAAGATTCCCAATATTGCCATTTTAGTTGTCGCGGAAACTAGTTGTGTACCAATTTGAATCGACGAGAATATAGCTCGTTTACATCAAATTTTTGTATGTTTGATTGGTTAATCGATTATATTAGTAGTGTCGTCATATATACGTCCATAGGTATCGGTGTCTGTATCATACAAAGTAGCTATCTATGCATACCAACCAGGTAGCGAAGTTTTTTTTACTGACATATTGAACATTTTTATCGTTACTAATTTACCATCGAAACCTTTCTACGAAAATATATTCAATATTGGTTAGAATGTTGTAACAGGAGATGTTTTTTTTAAATATGTATCATTCGATGAAATTAGAATGAAAACTCCTTGAATGAAGCTCTTGGAATTCGCATTTTCTAGTGGGAATCAATTATTGCCAACACATGATCTAAAATAATTAAATAATAATCTTTTGAAATTTTCTTGAATTTTTTTTCTTTTTAATAAAGATATTTACAAAACACTATTTTTATTTTATTTTGACGTAATGTACGAAATTTAATTTATAAAAGTGGAAGCTTTTTACTATTTAATCTAGGTGGTAGAAATATTTTCGCAAATGTATGCGTAAATTCAACATTGCCGCCATTCATAACATGTTACAACTCCAATTTTGAATGATTTATTATTTTTCGAAAAATTATTGAGTATAAGTAAGCAGTAATATCAAAAATTCAGATTTTTATCTATACATTGCCTTAACGTTCTATCAACAGTCTAAACTAAGCTTTGTTCTTGTGCTTTTCTTATATTCACTTGAACACTTGGATAAAAAAAAGCGGGAAGCATTCAAAGAGAAATTGAAGTAACAGGCACGCGCTAAGCAGCGGAAAATTTCAAAAGTACAACCTTGAAAACAATTTTCTTACGAAAATTGTTGAATCTCTCAAACTTAATTTCAGATTTTCCGTAGATATTTTACGAAAACAAAAACAGTTTCTAAACTTTTTTTTAAATTTGCGAATAAATTAATTAATTAACTTTATTTTTCTATTTACCTACGCTCCGAGCCATGGTAAAAATTCACCTGTACAACATTTTTTTTTTAAACTGTCGTATTCAGCAAAATATGAAATTTTAATAATAGAATTATCAACACAACGCAATATGATCCCATAACGGAAAAAATATAATTTTTTTGTGAAACAAACGATTGATAGAAAAAAGCATAGATAATAGTATTGTAATCTGAATTTTATCGTAATATGAATTTTTTTCTAGCAATACCGTAAAGTCAATAGATAATTGGCTTAAAACACTGCGTAGCATACATTCAGTCGATATCCACTACTATACTGGTATTTAGTCCAACAATGGGTCGGCACTGGTTAGGAGTGTGGTCCGATCGCAATTAGTCAAAATTGTGAGATAGTTTTCAAAAAAAAAAACTTAGACCTAGTCCGATAATTGCCAATATCAAGTTTATTTATTTCGACAAAGTAAAAAATTAATATCTGATTTCATATTGCGTTCTAGATCATGCAGAAGTTTTGTCCAAAAATAACTTCATAAACCAAATTGAAAAATTTTTTTCAAATGGTGTCGACTTACATTAACTGGAAACACTGTATGTACTAGTTTTTGGTTCTATTTAAAATCTGAATTACTAATTACTAATCCCGATGCGATTTATCACAACTTTGCATTGACAAAAATGCCCAGAAAAAAAATTTGTTATCGTTATATTTCGAAGTAAACGTGAATGAAAATTACAGAACTAGGCTAGAAATATTGTGTAAAAGGATTCTAGCAACTAATTCGAATGCCGTCTAGGTCAGAGTACCAACCCATTTTTCGGATGAGGAACTGAACTAACAGTGATAACAAATTACGTACATAACAACCTGTTATTTTAACATGTAGGAACAATATGTTATTGCAAATTTTTTGCTGTCTTTTTGTATGAAATAGTTTGTACTACTTTTTTACTAAGAAGTAAAAAGTTTATAATTAGAAAATGAGATTTTCTGAAACTTTTCTGTGTCAGTTATATCTTGTGTATCATCTAATCTCTTAAGTTGTAACTGCTTGTAAAATTTATATATATATTATTTAGCTTGTAATTAAGAATTTATTTCTAATTTTTATCTCAATAAAATTTTAAGTGTAATTTTTTTTGTCACGAGATCTTTAGAATAATTATGACAGCATCTTACAGGCTAGATCCTAGTCCGAAATTCTGTTTATCAAAATTGGATATAATTTGGATGTGATAGAGCAAAATTAAATTTTTTGGATTCTAATGACGTCATTAAGTTAAAAATTCGATTTTTTTTATAACACAGGCACATTTAATCCGATCTTAGTGAAATTTTTTTGAAACCCACTAATTTTGAGTCATTCTTTTCAGCTGTGATGTCAATTTTTTGCTTGCTATCACTCATATGCTTTATTCCTGGAACAGGACTCGAGCTAGGGTAATTCTGATCACAAAGTTAAAAAGTATGACACAAATTTAGTAGGATTACATACTAAGCTTAACAAAATTGGATAAAATTTGCATGTGATAGAGCGAAATTAAATTTTTTGGATTCTGATGACGTCATTAAGTAAAAAAATTCGATTTTTTTGATAACACAAGCAAATTTGATCCGATCTCATTGGAATTTTTTTGAAACCCACTAATTTTGGACCATTATTTTCAGCTGTGATGACAATTTTTTGCTAGCTATCACTTATGTGCCTAATTCCGGGACGAGGACTCCACATTCTAGAAACCTATTACAGCTAGGCTAATTTTGATCACAAAGTTGAAAAGTATGACCAAATTTTAATAAGATTACATACTTGGATTATCAAAATTGGATAAAATTTGGATGTGATAGAGCAAAATTGAGTTTTTTGGATTCTAATGACGTCATTAAGTTAAAAAATTCGATTTTTTTTGATAACACAGGCAAATTTGATCCGATTTCATTGGAATTTTTTTGAAACCCACTAATTTTGGACCATTATTTTCAGCTGTGATGTGAATTTTTTGCTAGCTATCACTTATGTGCCTAATTCCGGGACGAGGACTCCACATTCTAGAAACCTATTAGAGCTAGGTTAATTTTGATCACCAAGTTGAAAAGTATGACCAAATTTTAATAAGATTACATACTTGGATTATCAAAATTGGATAAAATTTGGATGTGATAGAGCAAAATTAAAATTTTTGGATTCTAATGACGTCATTAAGTTAAAAAATTCGATTTTTTTGATAACACAGGCAAATTTGATCCGATCTTATTGGAATTGTTTTTGAAACCCACTAATTATGGATCATTTTTTTCAGCTGTAATGTCAATTTTTTGCTATCTATCACTTATATGCTTAATTCTGGGTCCAGGACTCCACATTCTTGAAACCTTTTAAAGCTAGGTTAATTTTGTATCATTGTATCGTCTACCAATCTACGCATATCCTTCCAAGTAAGCTATTTTTCTTTAAAATCAATTTTTTAAATTAAAAACATCAATAATTTAAAAAAAAACTTCGACTACTAATTAATAACAAACACATAAATAAAATTATCACAAGGATAGAACTAAAATACTTGATCTATTAACAAATCTTATAAACGATTCTATTAAAAACTTTTCCACAAACTTAAATACTTGAGAATATTTACGATCACAAAAACTTCGTATACCATCACACAATAACATTACGCACAATTTTAATATGGGTGAAAACAAGTGAAAACAAACAATTGACTGAGTTAATTGTTGAAATACCATGTATAGACTGTGTTGATTACACTTTCACATTACACATACATAACTGATATTTCCATATAATACATACTATATAATTTGCACCTAATTCGCGCTCTCACGGGTAAACAGTGATGTTTCAAACGAAAGTTGTTAATTTTTTATAAGGAACATTTTTTGTGTTTAAACTTTTCTTCTATCTCTAACGGTTAACAAGATGGGTCCTATGGACCCCAGACCCACTTGACCTGTGTTACCCATTTTCGAACTCGACCTCACTTTTTATGTCCTGAGCACCGAGCTCCAAGCGCAACTTTGTCAAAAATCAATAAACCGTAAAAAGTTCGGATGTTTTTTTCAAATTGTACCGATAATACCTTAAAGGAAAAGTTTTTGATAATACATTTTCGGAACTAGACATTTTTCAAGTAGACTAAATTTGCTACAATATGAGACTAAAATTGCGACTGTAGACCCAATAGTTTCTGAGATAAAGCCTTTTAAATTTTCTCATTTTATCGAAATTTTGTTCTATTTTTGAATTGAATATTCATTGGACCAACATTATAAATAGAAGAATTTCAACTTTGTATCATTTTTCGTTTTTGAGTTATCGTGTTGACAGACAGACTAACAGGCGGACAGACAACCGAAAATGGTAGCATCAATATTAAGGGTTAAAAACTTGGGACTAAACTTAATATACTATGATATATTTGTATACATGGTATAACGGGAGCTAAACAAGAATAAATTGAAGGAAACAGGAAAAAAAAATCTTAACGTACGCATTACTTTATGTAAAAATTGTGCAGCTATATGACCTATATATGTATGGTATGTTTATATTGAAAAGTTATAATAAATTTCCTTCGAAATTTAATTTTCAACTTACTTCAACGATGGAAAAGTATTTGTACGAAAATTGAGAGGAGGACCATTATAGTAATAATTTATGTGACAATCTATTTTTATGGTTCATGGTTTTTCTATTGTTCGAATGAAAAAAAACTAATAAAGTAGTTTTTTTGAATTATTTTATTTTTCTTATCAATTTTTTATTATCGAACGTCTGTTTTACATTTTCTTAGATTTGTTTTTAGTTTTCATTTAGAAAACTATTTTTCATTCAAATATTTATAGTAAAGTGATTTCCATAAATTTCACAATTTTTATGATATTAAATTGGAAATGTCACTGAAATTTTGTTTCTTTCAAATGTTTTCCAACTTGTGAATTCAACTAATTAAATTTTCGGTTTGAATTGATAATAGTGTTGAAATAATCGAACTCCCGAAAGTTATACCCGAGAAAAAAAGAGAATGTTGAACCATAATTTGTTAGCCCGTTATCACTTACCATCGGTTGACATTTTGTGAAAGACCGAATTAAAAGGGTCACACTACAAAACACTGTTCTTTCGTACTCCGTCTCTATCATTCCTACCAAATCTCTAATTCCTACATCGTGGCCATACGTTTAAATACGGGATGCAAAAATATCAAAAGTTTCTTCAAGTTTGGGACTCGACAATTACTATGGTAAAAGTTTCGAACATTGACGAAATCAGCTCGATCCTACGCAGTTTCTTTTTTTATTTACTGTATGATTTCCCCGATAATGTCCTTAAATGATTATATTAATGATTTTCGATCCAGGGCCCTCACTGCTTAGCCAGACTTTGCCGCTAAACATTGAGGCCCATAGATATTTGAAATCTGAAACTCTCTTATTACCTAGTGAATGCTTTTTTGGACTCTTCTAGTCCATTGTTCAAGCTAGCAAAAATTCCATGTACCTTAAGAGTAATTTTTGACACGTTCCTAGACATTCTATTCATATTTATATAATTTGAAGGATATTTTTATAATTAGAAGGAAATTTTGTATTACCTGTGCTATGGAAAATAATTATTTGTAATTCAAATTATCGAGTAAAATTGATTGATCAAGACGGAAAGAAAATACCAAATTTGGAATTATTTTCAGTCGGCTAGGGACTGTATTGGTATGGACGAAATTTTACTACCTATTTTCAGCTGTTTTAAGAAAATTTTGCTAGGGCCATGGTGTTTTCGAGAACGAGGTTTTATAGTATAGTATAGTATAGTATATTTATTTGTTATAAGAAATAATCTTTTACAAAGGTTTAGGTACACTAATTAATATTTTCTGAAGTATTTGAAAGATAGTTTCATTTTACTGTTTTTACCATAAAGGGTTCCAAATTTAATGAGCAACAGAATTAGTCACTTATAACCAATATTATGATATAAATATTATACAGTTCTAACAAAAAATAGAATATTTTAACAAATTTAACATATAAATAAAAAATAAGACAACAGCAAATCATATTATAAATATTTCACAAAATTAACAATAGATTAAAAAGAGAATTTAAAAATGTAACAAGAGATAAAATATTTTAAGTGATAGAAAACAACAAATTAAACAATAGAAAGAAATTTAACAATAGATAAAAAAAAATTTATATAACTATAACAACAAATAGAATATAGAAGGATATTTGGCAGTAAAGGTGACGATTCTCTTCCAACAGAGTCTATTCGTCAAGAATAAACGATCTCAATTTAAGGGCATTAGCGGTATATAGAAAGATATTATTGACCTTTTGAATTGAATCTATGCTCAATAAGGTGTCTAATGTCGTAGCGCCATCGGTCTGGTAGTCCACAAGATAAGTATTTCGAATATAATTGTATATCGGACATGTGATCATGAAATGCCTCAGGTCTTCTTTTTCTTGCAAGGAGCATATTGTACAGTTTACTCCAGTATCAATAATGTATTTTATCCCATTAATGATAATAATTATAAATTTGGAACCTGCTAGTCTTAGTTGAGCCAATACCCGAGTTTTATTCAAGGCAGTTTTAAATAAAAGGTACTGTGTGGTGTTGTACCCATGCTCTATGTTTGTTATATTTTTATAAATATTATTATAAGAAGAGTTTATTATTTTATTTTTGTCATCTTCATATAATCTATTTTTAAATGCATTCATTAACTGTGGTATTGCTTCCTCCAATATATTAGGGTTTTGGGAGCGCAGCAGCTCCAACGACCCAGCTGTCTGAAAAATATTTTCCAGTTGCGTATACCAGTTATTTTCCATCTTATTGTTTTCTGATAAGTTCAATTGGATTAGTCTGTCATAGCATAATTTTGGGATTCTATTATTTGGCATTCTGAGAATTTTTATACACCACCGAATAGACCTATGAAATACTTCCAATTCAAGCGGTCTGGCTCCTGTTTCATGACGAACAAGATAATTTGCAGTACTCCTAGGTAGTTGTAGAAGCAATTTATAGAAATTCAATTGAACTTTTTCTATTTCTGGAATATAACGTAGTCCCCAAACTTCTACCCCATACATTAATGTGGCATTCACCATAGAATCAAACAGTTTCTTTTTTGAGTCCCAACTATCTGATTTTAAATTGGCCAAAATTTGGCGTACCTTGGCTCCGGCTGTCAAGGCCTTCTGTACCTTATTTTTAGTAGCTTCTATAAAACGACCCGAGGTTGAAAACGTTATTCCAAGATATGTAAAAGTTTTAACTTGATCTATACTCTCATTTCCGAAGAACAGTGTTTTTGAATCAAGGCTACCCACCTTTCCCTTTTTGAATAATAAACATTTCGTTTTCTTGCAATTAACTAAAATTTTGTTGTTGTTGCAATACTGTTTTAAAATAGATAGTGTTTTTTGAGCATTTCCCCAGCCATCACTCAATAGCACTATGTCGTCTGCGTAGCCCAAGCATATGATATCGTGAGTATTAATGTGTAGGAACTTAGCAGGGGAATTTTCGAATTTAAAAAAAAAGAAAAGTTGTGCTAGATTGTGCTAGAATTGTGCTACAATGTGCCGCCGAGAAAATTCGAAAATTCAAAAAAATAGAGAAATGGCGGCCAAAAATTAAATTTTACCTCAGCAGGGGAATTTTCGAATTTAAAAAAAAGAAAAGTTGTGCTATATTGTGCTAGAGTTGTGCTGCAATGTGCCGTCGAGAAAATTGGAAAATTCGGAAAAATACAGAAATGGGAGCCAAAAATAGTTTTTTTCGTTAGCAGGAACTTAGCAGGGGAATTTTCGAATTTAAAAAAAAGAAAAACTGTGCTAGATTGTGCTAGAGTTGTGCTGCAATGTGCCGTTGAGAAAATTGAAAAATTCGAAAAAATACAGAAATGGGAGCCAAAAATAAAATTTTTATTTTGTATGTATGTGTTTATCACATGTATGAATGTATTGTGTATAACAAATACAACACATTTAATATTATATATGACTATTGGTTCTTAATAGTGCCTGTCCTTGAAATGTACATTTGTTTTGTCTCAACTAATTCAAAAAAGTACCTTATGAAGACATCGCTTACTATTAAAATATTAACTGATATATATTTTTGATGTTCACATAATTTCATTTACTGTTTGCGTATCAATACTTGTACTTCTTTGTTTTTATTAACAAATCAAAATTTTCTTCTGTTGATGTTTTAGATATATTCGATTTTATTAAAGACAATTTTCGTTTTAATTAAGTATCCTGTTTTTCTTTTTTGGTTTTTTGTTATTTGTTTTGGTAGTTTTTTGTGATTATTTTAAAGAGAGTTTTCATTTTCATTTAGAATTCAGTTTTTTTGTTTTGTTTTGCTTTGTTTTTGTTTTGTTTTGCTTTGTTTTTGTTTTTTTTTTTAATATTTTTTTTTGTTTATACGTGTATGGTATTTTTTTTTAAATCTTTAATTTATAATCATGGAAAAACCACGTCCTCTTTTTATAATGCAATTAATAGAATTATTGAAATCATCAAAATTTGAAGTAGTTTCTGATAAGGGGAAAATTTTACCTCCAAAAAGTGAAGTTTACATAAAACTTTCTGAAGCTATGGAAGACTCTTTCCGTAAAAAACCTAAGTATATTTATACAATTCTTTTAGAGAATAGATATGATATTTTGACGGAGATATTGGAATCCCGAAATATCGTTGATAATGCCGAAAAAATCGACTCTAGTAATGACTCTATGAACTCCACGTTGGATGCAGTCATTGAATTCGAAGTTGATTTGACTGAGTTCTGGTCCGATATTGTCCCTGAATCTATTATTTATAATTTTCAAAGAAAAGGAAAATATGAATTGCGACGATTAAAGCGGCATGCATGGACACATGCATTGTATGATGCTATATATGCTGAAGTTAAGATACCTTGTGCAATAAATTTTAAATATAATGAAATATCTGACTCAGGAGTGTTTCTAAAAGTCATTGGGGATTGCCCAGATTGTAAAGCTCATTTTGTCGGCCAAGTCGTTAATTTACCTCAACAGAAGGATTCAATTAAGATGGAATGCTTTATTTATGAGTTTGATCGATCGGTAAAACATTCTACCAAAAGACAGTTGAAAGGAGAGCGTAGACAAAAAGTTGCGAGGGAAATGGTTGATGGAAATTTTATACCTAGTACTTGGAGGCGAAAAGAAGGCGATCGTTTGATAGATTGTATTGGGGATGATGAACCAGCGCACCTACCCAGTTCTCAAGTTCTTGGAAAAGCTAAAATGCAAATAAGAGATAAAATGCTTGGATTGATAAAAACCAATAACATTTTCGAAAGCTTTGAAAATATGAAATTTGGTACCAAGTACGGGACAGCAATTCATTCTGTCGGCTTTATAGAATTTTTTGTGCATTACTGGTCCAGAGAACAACTTGCAGTCTATAAAAAATTTCATAACACATTATATATCGACGGAACTGGTTCGGTAGTACGTCCTATTAAAAGACCTAATGATTATAGTCCCCATATTTATCTTTATCAAGCCGTATGTCAAGCTAATAATAGAACTGTACCTGTTTTCCAAATGCTCTCTGCTGAACACCATACTGACGCAATTTCTAAATGGCTCTTGGAGTTTTTGAGAATAGGAGCCAAGCAGATATCTTCATTTCCTTTGCCTGAAGAAGTAGTAACTGACTTTGACAAAGCCCTACTTGGCAGTGTTGCTAGAGTTTTTGCACAAAAAGCAAGTTTAAAAGAATATTTATCATCATGTTTTGAATTTTTAACCGGCACAATCAAGAATGCACCTATATGTATACTTCGTCTTGATATTTGTCATTTTATTAACATGATATCAAGGTGGAAATGTTATAGTGGAACTCCATATGGTGCAAAATCGATGTTGATCAGATCAGTTGCTCTATTGCGTCAACAAGAAACTTTAGATGCGTTTGAAAAAGTTGCTGAGGACATTTTTTTGCTTGTTTTAAGTCGTAATGGGGATAGTTTCAGCTTATCCGACAATGCGAGGATTCGTTTAACATCATCAATTAAGGGAACTCCAGTTGAAGAAATAACGGATTATCCAGCTCAGGAAGATGTTTTACTAGAGAAAGATATTGAAATTCCAACTGAAAACTCCCTTGGCTTTCAAAAATTACAAAAAAGGACAAAATATCAGGAGCTTTTAAATTCATATGGAAATGAAGACTCGAACATTTGGCAATGGAGCAAAAATTTATATGACAAGTGCCTTGAAAAAATTAAAAGTGAAGCAAAAAGCGATCTTGGACATGTCAACGGATTTTATAATCCAAAATTTGCGAGCTACTTGACGTCTTTGTTGCCATATTTTCCAATTTTTTCCGAAATAATGCGAAAAGCTACTGGCCGTGGTTCAGTTAACGCAACTTCAGCAGCTGTAGAATCAGAGTTTAATGATTTAAAACATCGAACATTAATTAATGAACAACACCCACTACGCGCAGACAGATTTGTGGCTACCCATTTGATGTCACTGCCTGGGAAAATAAAATTAGCAATGGCTGGCCAAACCGAAGCAGTCGCATTTTCGAAAAAGGAATTAACGAAATCAAATATAAAAACTGCGAATATAATTCATGTAGAACATGGAGACAAAATAAAAGAGACTGAAATTGAAAGTGAAGAAAAAGAATTTGAAGACCAGAAAACCTTCAAATTGCGATTAAGCAGCTCAGATGAAAAAATTTCTGGCAGTGATGTCAATGAAGTAGAAAAATATCCTGATGAATATTCCAAAAACATCGATTTAGAGCCAAGCCAGAAATCGAGAGCCGTTTCATCAACAACATTAAAAGACGAACATGTTAACGAAGCAATATTGGAATTAAAGGAACAGCACAATTGGCGAAATAAAAATAAATCAACAAAAAAATCTAAATATGTAAAAGCATGCCCACAGTTTGATTCATCAAATATTGGGAAATACACTTCCTTGCCTTTAATACTTAACGGTAATAATTGCAAAATTGTACGTGATGGATCAAAATTAATCAATGTCGAAAATACTTGTGCATTTGATAGTGTCTGTCAGATTTTGGCAATGGCTGCATGCAATAGCCCAAGCTACCAAAAAATTGTAGAAGAAGGTAGAGCAGGCATGCATACATGCATACAAACATTGGTAAAAAAAGGTCTATGCGCACAATTTTATAAAGAGCGTGCAAAAATATTGCTAAATATTTCACAATTAGTCCACCATATTACACAAAATATCATTACGCTTCAAGCTGAATGCAACATCGCAAACTTGATAACTGAATTGTTCTACTCTCTACCAAGTCGAACATGTGAATGTAAATGTTCAAAATGTGGTACTCGCACATTCCAAACTAACGTATTTATAAGCATTAATTATAGTCCATTACTTTCCAATGGAATAAAATCCTTAGAAGAAGCAGTATCGATGGGTAAATATAATACCCCAAACTGTTGTGAATTATCACAATTACAAAATGTTAAGTACGGACCGCATTTATTTTTCGAAGTTGACATTGGTAGGAATGTAAAAGAAGCCCTAAGTAATGTTCCAAAATTTGTAACCATAGGTGGTGCTCAATATAACCTAGCTGGAGTTATTGAGTATAAAGGCTCTATTAGTGTGAATTCTGTTGGGCATTACATTGGCTATTATTGGACTGGAAACGTATGGCTTAAATATGATGATATTTCCCGAATCAAAAACATACCGCAAGTCGATGACTCCCATGAAGTTAATATTCATATTTGTGTATATACAATTTAAAATATATATCGAAGCATACACCCCAATTAACCTCCAATTAGATATCCTCAATAAATCAAACGACTACAATCCCATGCTAAAAATTGCGGATAAAATATTTCGGTAAGACTTTTGTCTAATTAACTTTGAATACTTATGAAGATCTATTATCCATCAACATCGGCAATTTCTAGCGCTAGGGCGAGATACCAAGAAGTGTATAATTCATATTATCAACTGTACTCACCTGTACCTCACAAAACTGACGCTATTAGAGTTACATGAAACTAACTTTACCATAAAGGAGCTTTTTTTCAACATGATTTCTGGTAGGTCATTTTACCCGGAAAAGCATTTTGACATGGGTTGAAAGTCTAAAACGGAAAAATTAGATATTTTATGCTTAAACATCAATCAATATTAAAGCATTTTTCACAATATCATCAGAGCTATCTTTTAACTATCGTATTTTGATAGAATGTGATTTTCCTAATTAAACTTAAAATTAAAGTTAATACATTTATAAATTTAAGGTAAATAATAAATTGCCTAATAGAAGAAATATACATTGCATATGTATGTGCGAACCAATTAAAATTATGTTTGTATTAACAATGTACACGTATTGACACACACAGGCATTTGTTATATAGGTGTACAACTACAGAGAAAAATAATACATGAACAATATCAATTTATATTTATATACAATACATACAAACAAAAATTTTATTTTTGGCTGCCATTTCTGTATTTTTTCGAATTTTTCAATTTTCTCAACGGCACATTGCAGCACAACTCTAGCACAATCTAGCACAGTTTTTCTTTTTTTTAAATTCGAAAATTCCCCTGCTAAGTTCCTGCTAACGAAAAAAACTATTTTTGGCTCCCATTTCTGTATTTTTCCGAATTTTCCAATTTTCTCGACGGCACATTGCAGCACAACTCTAGCACAATATAGCACAACTTTTCTTTTTTTTAAATTCGAAAATTTCCCTGCTGAGGTAAAATTTAATTTTTGGCCGCCATTTCTCTATTTTTTTGAATTTTCGAATTTTCTCGACGGCACATTGTAGCACAACTCTAGCACAATATAGCACAACTTTTCTTTTTTTTAAATTCGAAAATTCCCCTGCTAAGTTCCTACACATTGAGTATTATCTATACTAATACCTTTTATATCATTCTGCCTGAGGAATTCCTCTAGATCTCCTAAGAAAACATTAAATAATGCCGGGCTTAGTGGATCCCCCTGGAGTACCCCCTTACCTTGCTGGATTTCCTTAGTTTTTTGTTCTCCTACGCGTATGGATATTTTTGTTGTTTCATAGTATCTTTTTATTATTCTAATCATTTTTCCACTGATCCCCGAGTTGAACATTTTTTTCCACAAAATGTCTTGCGCAACGTTGTCGAATGCCTGTTTGAAGTCTACGAAAATTGCAAATATTTTCCTCTTTGGTAGACGTATATGATTTTGTATTACTGCATTCAGCGAGAAAATGTTGTCTAAACAACCTCGTCCCTTACGAAAGCCCGTTTGCCATTCTGGTATTATTTCATGATTTTCCAAAAAACTTGTCAATCGGTTATTCAGTACATGCGACAGCACTTTTGTGAGCGAATTTATCTGAGCGATACCCCTAAAATTGTCAATATCATTTATATCACCCTTCTTGTGAATCATTATTTTACGGATTCTACCCCAATCACTTGGTACTTGTTGATTGTTATATATATTGTTTAGCATGGTCAGTAAAAAATGTTTTCCTTCTTCCGGCAGGTTTTTGTAGTATTCGCTTGGTATGTAGTCTGGGCCCGCCGATTTATTATTTTTTAATTTTCTTAACGAGTGATTTAGTTCGTTTAAGCTAATTGGTTCATCTAAGAATGGATGATAGCTGTCGTAGAACATTAGATCCGTAGTTTTATCTAGGTTTAAAGCCGTGGAGAGTAAGTGCTGTTCCCACTTCTCGATATTTATATCAGAGTTGCAATTGGTTTTTGGTTTGCAGGTTTTTATGGCTGACCAGAACTCTGCCGAATTCTTTATGTTACCTAGTTTGTTCTTTATTTCCCTATAGTATGCCTCTTTAGTTTTTCTAATAGTTACAACATATTCTTTTTTGTGTGTGTTATAATCCTTCCATTTAATTGAATTAGCCCTATCCGTTTTCGCCTTGCGTAAACATTTTTTGGCTTTATTCTTAGCAATTTTGCACTCACTGTTAAACCAAGGATTATGTTTTGGCCTATTTTCTCCAATTTTCAATGAATGGTTTTTAATTAAGTTTTCCGTTTCAGCAAAAGAAATAATACATGTTTTTATTAGTTTAGTGGATGATTCGGAGTTAATATTTGGTTGATCTCTGAGTTTGTTTTGTACCAAAATGTGGAACGATTCGATTTTCGTATTGTCCCAGACAACTTTTCTTATTTGTATGGACGTCTTTTCCTTTTTTGTGCTGTAGTTTATATATTCATCTATTGTTAGGCCAACCAGGAAATGGTCTCCCTCTATTATACAGTCCTCTATATCCAACCTAGCAATTTTTGAGATTCCATTTAGGAGAACGAGGTTTTCACTCATATAATTCTTTGTGTGTTGTATTATTTAATATGATTAAATTTGGTTTTATACAAAATTACCCCACTATTTCATTGGATAAAACTCACCCGTTGGATCAGTTCTCTCACCCTTGTATCCATGAGTAAGCGTGTTTTCTATTAAAAACATTTATTTTATGACAGCAATTTATTGTAACCCAATTTATAGTCACTCAATAATAAACTTCAATTAAACTGATATAAATAAACTACAAAGTATTTATTACATAAAAGAGAGAAGAAGAAAAAAAGTGTATGTTAAAGCTACGATCGCTTGCTGCTGCTACTACAAAGAAATAAAATTAAAACAAAGTAAAAGTAATTTCGCTGTTTCGATGTTGTGTTTGTTGGTTATGTCGATCTCTGTAAAGGTAGACCTAAGTACGTACGACGCTATTGTATATATACAACGTGTTCTGTTATTAACTGCAGAAACCTAACTTTTCAAAATAAGCTCATCAAGAGCAACAAAAAAACTCTTTTCCAAATTTCGATCAGAGCCTTAATTTGGGAGCTACAGGTATTACAAAAATTGATAAATTTGATTATTCATTGGCTGTCATTCAATAATCAGTAGCCAATGATAATTAGAAGATATTAGTAAATTTTTTTTAAATAATATTCAACTGAGGTAGGGATTTTTAGAAATTAAAACATGATTTGATTCGATTATATTATTTTGCAAAAACATTCAATTATTGTACTTAAACAAACAAACTATATGTCAATGGGTGTGGTTTGCTTGCTTAGGTCCAATGATAAATTGTTTACTTATAAGTATTATTACTTTCTCAGAATATTAAAAAACAAAAAATGTATAAAAATATTAAATTGTCCCACTTTTTATAATTTAAATATTTTTATTCTATTATTCTGAGAAAATAATAATAATTATAAGTAAACAACTTATCATTGGACCTAAGCAAGCAAACCACACCCATTGACACGTAGTTTGTTTGTTTAAGTACAATAATTTAATGTTTTTGCAAAATAATATAATCGAATCAAATCATGTTTTAATTTCTAAAAATCCCTACCTCAGTTGAATATTATTTAAAAAAAATTTACTAATATCTTCTAATTATCATTGGCTACTGATTATTGAATGACAGCCAATGAATAATCAAATTTATCAATTTTTGTCATACCTGTAGCTCCCAAATTAAGGCTCTGATCGAAATTTGGAAAAGAGTTTTTTTGTTGCTCTTGATGAGCTTATTTTGAAAAGTTAGGTTTCTGCAGTTAATAACAGAACACGTTGTATATAAATTTTACTGTTTTTATTGTTTCGAAAAATGTCAGAATTGTTGTTAGATATGTTTATTGGTTTTGTGTACTTCTAAGAGCTCTTTCTTTTTCATACGTACAATCGTTTTCGATGTTAATATCATTCGTAATTGACGAAAATAGTTGTTGTTAGAACTTTTTTACCCAAAACACGTTAGAGTTATGCTTACGAAGTCTTTGTAATTTTATGGCAAACAGAGCTAATCTCTTTTAATATTCTGCGCCAACTTGCATAAAAAAATATAAAGAATGCGTAGACGCATGGTCCTCAGAACCCTATGACCTTCGGAATTGATGTCATAAGATTGTACTGAATGCTCATACCAAAGTAGCTCAAAAAATTGACTTTTACGAGTTGGAAATATACCTGTTAAATGCATTTGCCGAAGCTCATGGAGCAGATCAAGCTAACAGTACGATTTTGCTCTTCTTTCAAGACAACCTTCGTGTGTGAGTATACAAAGACAATAATGACGTACATAGTCTCACCGAAAATATCCCGGAGCTCTAGAGAGTTAACATAGACTGCCCAATTATGGTTTCGACATGCAAGACAGGTATTCAGAAATATATTTCAAAATCGAAGAGAACTATTCCGAAATATATACACACAAGACAGATATAGATCGAAAAATGTATCAATGTTCTTCAGGCATTACTCATGTGGGTGTTATACTCATGCGCTAGAAGTCAAAACACCTTGAGTGGCATTTTGCCTTCTGTTTTTCCCTTGACTTCAGCTTATTGTAGAAATAAAAACGTTATGCCACCAGAAAGGCCACGGAGTTTTAAGTTTCAATAACAGTAATTTTATACATTACTGCCTGCGTCAAATCAACCGAATGCATTTTTATAAAAAATTGAAAAATCCGTGATTATTTCAAGATTATGGCCATAAAGGACTAGTTTTTGAGTACCTTAACAGGTTTTTAAAGTAGACTAAATTTGCTACAATGTGAGACTAGAATTGTCTCTGTAGATTCAATAGTTTCCGAGGTAAAGGCTTTCAGAGTTTATCAACGTACCCTTGTAGATCAGAGCTTACGTCAAATCCAATAGTTCTCATTTTTTGCAGACTTATTTCTAATGTTGGTCCAATGAATATTCCAAGTTCAATGAAAAATAGAACAAAATTTCGATAAAATGATAAAATTTAAAAGGCTTTATTGAACCGTTCAATAAGGTTCACAGTATTTTGATTGTAGGTTTGGTTGACAGTAATTAAAAATCAGTCAAATTATAGTAATAAGCGCGATCAAAATCATTATACGGATTGGGACAGAAAAACCCTATCTAAATCTAAACACACACACAAAATAAAAAAAATAAAGAAAAATCATTCAATTAAAAAAGTTGAATTAAAATCACGCTAGCGTGTGAACGGACGTTAGTACACGCTAACGTGTGAATAGCCACCATGCGCAACAAATATTAAAATTTAACAAACGAAAACAACGTAGTCGCGTATGAATACAGAACCGAGCAAAAAAGCCAAAAACAATTTAAAAATTAGGTCTCTTGAACAAATCACCCTTGAAGGGTACACTTCGAATAAAAATTTTATTAAAATTAATAATTTTACACGTTTGTGCCCGCAACGCGAGCACGTTTTTAATATTACATCGACAATTCATGGATTGGGATAATCAACGACGGAATTACTCTTGAACAAATCACCATTGAAGGGTACACATCGAATAGAAAATTTATTAAAAATTAATAATATACACGTTCGTGCCCGCAACGCGAGCACGTTTTAATATTACATCGATAATTATACTATCGTGGAGAAACTGGAAATCTTGCAGTCAATAATGTACTCTGGAAATAAAAATTTAATATACGTATTTTTTTTTGAACTATCCAATTGAACATTTCCGATTTGATTTTAATCAAGAATGGTAAAGATTGTTTTGTGAAGTGAACCAATACCGCGTTTTAGAGGTGTAGCCGACAACGAGTTCAGACTGCCCATGGAAGGGTGTCAAAAGTCCTCGATTGTGTTGCACCTCGCGGTTCGTCATCTTCACCGTATTCGGCCCTGTGTTAATGCTTGACTACGTTGAGTCACGGGCCGGATACAGAAGATAAATTATTTGGTTCACTACACAGAATTAAATTTACGTCATTTCGAGAACGTTTTGTTTTGTTTCACACCTAGATCGGAAATGTTCAATTCAAATTAGTATCATTTTATAATAATGTAACAAAAAAAGAAAAACACTTACTTAATTAACAAAAAACATTGCACAAAAGAGGTTATGTAGTCTGGGGTAGTTGACTGTGATATTTTTAGTTTATATTTTTTTTTAAATTCATTTAATGGTTTATTTAAAGCCATATTTTAGAATTCTAAACCAAAGAATATTTATATTTTAATGAAATAAAGTAAATTAAGTGTAAAAAGATACGTAAATGCGTTTTGTTGTTGTCAAATAATTTTGACATTTCACTGACTAATCCATAGAGTGGTAGTCGTTTTATAGACTTCCACTCAAATCCTAGACCGTCCTTTTTGTCACCTTATTCTTTTTCAGATTCGATCACTATTACTAAGATCGCGGTTAAAAAACGCTTCCACTTTGTCAACAAAGCCACAGTTGGTAATTTAATAGAAGATTTTAATATAAAGTCATTTTAAAAATGCCACATTATCTCAGAAACTATTGGGTCTACAGACGCAATTCTTGTCTCATATTGCAGCAAATTTAGTCTACTTGAAAAACGTTCCGAAAATGTATTATCAAAAACTATTCCTTTAAGGTATTATCTCTAAAATTTGAAAAAAACATCCGAACTTTTTACGGTTTATTGATTTTTGACAAAGTTGCGCTCGGAGCTCGCAGTCACAAACTTGCATTATTTATTAGACCAACATCATAAACAAGTATACCGGATTTGATGCAAATTACCCCTTACTTTCAGACGACAAGGATTATAATTTATATATAATTTTTACGTCAAAGGTATACTGAAATGGTAAAGGCTCTTACAACCTGTTAAGGGCGAAAATTTCGAACAATAATGAAATTCGCTATTTGCAAATAACAAATATAAAGATGAACATCGTCTTTTCGTTTTTATACGTAATTGCAATAAGTGTTTATGACATATTATACCTACATATAGAACACACACACACACACATTTTAACCCGTAACCGTGATCGAAATGGGTTACGTTTTACTGACATCTATTATTATATGTCGTATATATAAATCTTGTATTATTATTGAGTGGGCTTACTTCAATGACAAAATTTCCTGGAAGGCAAAATTAGAAGTTGTTTTGAAATTATCATGACACTGTTATTATTCTAAGAATTTCAACGTTAAATGTTTGATGATATCTCTTTGATATAGTAAAAAATATTCTTCTTTTTTCGTCTGCTTACTCAGTCAGCTTTTTCTCAAAAATTGTTTATCATAATACATTAAGTAAAAAGTAAAACTCATATTTTGAAATTCTATTTTTATGAATTTTCTAGGTCAACTGTTAGATGATATTTCTTTTATATTTTCGTAATTTTTTTCACTTGTAATTTTGAATAAGCTGTTAAATTGAGACAATTTGCTTTTAATGAAACTTTTCTTCATAATTTATTTTAAAAAATTAGACTTGATACTATAACAAAATTTGAAAGTCAAATTTAGAGATGAATAAAAAAATGAAGAAGTTAATAAAATAAATGATTAATAAAATCAAGATCCCGACTGCGTTAAATAAAATCTGAAAAGAAAGAAACAAGTCTAGTAGTTTTAATTCATTAACAAATTCAAAAGTAACAAATGCATAAAGATAGAAGTTGAAAAAAAAAAACAAAAAATTACGCTTTTTTGCATTGCAAATGTAGCATTGCAAAAAAAGAAAGGATTTGCAATAATCGGACAGTTCTGTATCAAACCCACCACTACCAAATTGGTAATAAGCCAAAATATCAGAGAAAATTTGAATAACTTTCACAATTTGTTTAATCACAATTGAAAACAGCGCTCTAGTTGGACAAAACTATTTTTCCCAAGAATTTTATCATACTTGTGGCTGATTTAAACCATTTTCTCGCCAATGGAAAGATTTTCTATATTGATTTTTTCCAAATACCTTTCGGACTAAGTACAAATAGATACTCTTTAAGAATTATTAAAACATATATTTCGTCATTTCCCAAATGTTTCATTGTTAGACAACCAATCAAATTAAATGACTATAAAACATTTGAATTAAAGTAACTCGAAGAGTGATTCTTAAACAAATTTTAATAGTTTTAAATAAATTTTATTTTTCGAATAAAATTAATTTTTTGTTTATGTTAGATCTAGCGCCATGTCTAGTATTTGATGATCATTTTAGAAGGATTACAAATTTGAGCTGTTGCCAAGGTCAATGTTTTACTTTATTGGAACTAAATTCCTTATCGCGTGTTTGGAGGATGGGGGCTAGCAAAGAAAAATGTTGGATAACGACATTTTTTAGTTCCAACCGAGTGTCCCACGACATTTACTGTTCTTTTTATATAATAGTAGGGTAGGACCAGTTGTCAAATTTGACCAGTCATTTCAGAAAGGCTGTTATAATACCAGTGTACAAAAACTTTTTTCAATAAAAAAATTTTTTTATGAATATATTTATTGCGGACTGTTTTCAATAATTTCCCTGGTATGCTGACAATTAACACTTTCGTAAACGAAATAGTTGTTTTACATGATCTTAACAAAAGCCGTTCTGAAATATCTGATAACTTCTATACACCTGGCTCTAGACCTAATATATCAAAAATAAAATAAAATAAAATGAAACGATTTACCGAATTGTGATATAAAACTAAATTTTTTTTTGTTAAATGCTAATAATATAAAATAATTGTCTACGTTTATTTCGTATGATGATGTTAGGAATTTATTTATTCTAAGGGTGGGACAGAGAAGTGTACGATTTTGAAAGAATCCCCTTAAATTTTTCCTAATTATCGTTTAATTAATTTAAGCTGCATTTAAGAGTATTAAATAGTGGCGAAAATTAACTGCGTCTTTAATGAAATTGTATCGCTTTTCAAAATATTTTAAAATATTAAATTGTATTGGAAGGAAGTAGGTTATTCTGGTTTTACTGTCGTTCATTCAGTTGAAGTGGTGTATATATCCTGGCATTGCGCTTACGTTGTATAAGCGTTTTATCAAAATAATATTGATGCATTGAAAACTACAAAAATTTCCTCGCCTACATAGACGTCATCTTTTTGGAGGTAACTAGGTCTTCCTACAAATATTTTAAATCGTTTTGATTATATGCATGCAAAGTTTGTATTGAAATAATATGCAATTTTTATCTTTACTGTACCACTCAACTGTTTTATCATACAACAGATGGTGTACGAATTCGTGTATAAAATTCTGTTAATATAGTTAGCTCTCTTCAACCACAATACTTTTGCCGTTTCTGTTCACTATAAAATTGATTAACTTAAGCGTTATTAAGTATGCCCCAACAAGGAAATGTTCCTTCTTTAACTCAGACTAAATACATCAACGTTTAGTAAAATAATTTATAATTTTCTGACACAATGCCCATAATGAGACTACAACCTTAAAAATAATTAATTTTTTTCAGTGCTTAATTTTCTTAAGCCCTTGATTATGTAGTTTAAGATAGATGGTTGTTGCTTTAATAGTGCTTTCAAAATCGCACATATTTCTCCCTCACCCTGTACATAGACACAGACTAATTTCATAAAAATACCATTGAATTTATCAGTTGAAAATAATCTTAATTTAATTTTTTTTTTATTTTGTTATATTTTGTATAAAATATTCTAGAGTCGTTAAGTTAGTAATAATAAAAAAAAAAAAAAAAGTGCCCCCGTTGAATGTTCGATATATTTCAAGATAATTAAATTCTGACTTCTCGATGATTTTGAATTTTATCACTAGTACGATTAACATTTTGAAACACAATAAATAAAACGATATTTTAATTAAATTTTGTTTTGGAGTTTAAATTAGCTTTAAAAATATGAATATCTTCGATTTGCCTTTTTATAATATAGATAAAATGATGCTCCAAACATATTTTTTATCTTTAAATAGACGATGTTCAAAATTTTCGATACATTATAGATGGGTGTCCCAAAATTAACACAGGAAGTAATTTTGAAAGAAAACGCTTTTTTTTTTTTTTAAGTTGTACATTTTTTCATAATTCATAAATGTTGCAGTATAGGGTCATGTATAAAATAGCATATATATACGGTAAAATTTATATCAGGTAAAATTCGAAGATCTTGATGACACATAGAAGTTTCTAGTCGTAATTTGCATAAATTTAGCTTAATACTCCCTTAAGGCGTGAGTGATCGCAGACTTGTTGCCAGAAAACTCAGGCGTCAAAACTACATAGAAAAATGCAATAATGTAAACCCTATGATTTAGGCGGTCTATCATAACGGATCATTAATCTCTCTGAATTTTTTAAAATATTCTGTATTAAAAAATTCCTGCATAAAAGGACTCAAAACTGACAATATTCTTAATTTAGAAATTTCGAATATTACTTACTTCAAAGAATGAACTCTGATTCGCACTACTTGTTTATGTTCTCAGTGTTAGAACTCAACAGATTTATTACTTAATATGATTTATTATCCAACAAATAAACCAACCCTGGAATATTTTAATCTATATTATAGTTATGACAATAGATCAAAATAAAAAATATATAAAAATAATGAAAATATAACTAGTTGACTTTTCCACAATAAGAAAATTTTTTATTCTATAAAATGAACATAAGTCACAAATGAAAACTGCACAATGTTATGTTTATTATACAGAATGTCTTCCCAAAAATATTACATATATCTTCGCAATTTTATATTAATATCAAGGTTTTATACTTAGGTTAGGTTAGGTTGGCTGTCCACGAGGGACATACTTAGACCATAGGGCTCATTGTGATACCATTATATGTTTTATCACCTTTCCGCTGATAATTGCATTTATCAGATCCTCAATTATATTCAGAGACTGAGTACACCTCCTTCATGCACATGCAAGCATCAGTTCATCAAAAAGCCCTATTCAGTTTGTTTTATTGTAGACCTCTGGTAACAAAAAAATACAAATATAGTGGGTGACATCGTTTAAAACTTAAAATTAATTTTACAAGCTTTTGTATTGTAATAAAAAATATGAGTAAAAACTAATAAAAAAGTGTAAAACTAACACCCCTCTTTGTTAGCCGGGGGTTTAAAATATTTTAATAAATTAAAAAATTCATGGTGGAAACGCAATTAATTATGTAGGCTATTAGTATTTTATATGGATCACTCATTTATTTGCGCTTCCACCAAATTTACAAAACTAGAACTGTGAGAGAAAAAGCCCTGTGAGGTCATCTTTTACCAGGCTTTAAGACCAATGAAAAATGTTCCTAGCAAAAAAAGATCTCTATCCACGTGTTTACATCAATGGAGTGTCACAACAATACATGATAAATTATTTCTTGTTGTTCGTGTTTTTCAACGATTGTTTTTGAGTGTTGCATAAGATAAAATGATATTATCTCAAAAGTATAGTTAAAAAGTATCGAAAAAGTTAAGAATTAGGGTGTTCTCATAATCAATTATTCTGTCCTTTATACATATGTAAGCCTGTAATTTTGTTTACCCGCGGTGCCGTGAATTTTCCTTTCACGTATACGGCAGGTCTAAAAATAATTCGAGCCTCGGGCCATAATTCAAAACTCAAACTTTTTTACTTATTAACGATTCTAATCTTCCAAAAGACATTTACAGATTTACACAAGTGAAATTAACCAAATTTAAAAAACCCGTAACAAATACCATTTATTCCTTGTAAACCGATTTTTGGAATATTTTTGGAACCGATTTTGGCTATAAAATGTTCTCAATCAAGTCGGTTCGACCGTTTAGGGGCTAAGACGCCATTGAGAAACACACAAACGCGCAGATAAACACTTTAAACTTATAATATTCCTTCTTAAATCAATATCAAAGTGATGGTCAAGGACATTAGATGAGATGAAAAGGATACTGAGAAAGCTATCATTTTTTTGGCAAATTTGTGGAAATATTTTAATTCTAATTGAAATATTTGAGTTGAATTTATTCTTTTGAATTACCTAATTATTTTACGATTTGACTTTTCGAAATGAATTAAGCCAGGTTTATTTGACCATTCATTTCCATAGTAATTATTTATATGTTAAAATTAGATGTCATGCTTTTTCCAAACTGAATAAATTTTGAAGATCATCGCCAATTTTTTAGTTTTTTCCGTTAAATTACCTTCCAAATAAAACCAAAAAAATTAATTGCTTTATCCGTTCAGGGGCTACGATGCCACAGATAGACAAATACACAGACACACTTTTTTAGTTCGGGGGTTAAAAATTAGAATATTATTTTCAACATTCTTAACAATATATTTTGCACAAAGATATTTACAATTTTGTAGTATATTTGGTAGGAAATCTTGTTTTATAACAAGCAAACAATAAAATAAACTGTAGAAAAGTATAAAGAAAAACTTGTTCACAACGTAACGTAATGTATCCGTATATACTTTTCACACGACTCCTACATTTTATATTGTAAAAAGATTGGTGTGAAAACTTTAAAGAAAATTATATAAATTGTGTATGTTTATTTTTCTTTTGTTTCGTTATTTACCTTTGATATTATTATATACGTCGAAAATATAATTAGAAAATAAAGAAAAGGTATTTGGGAAGTTTTTCTACTCTACTCTACTAAAAATTTCCATAATTCTTTTCATCGAGAAAATCTTGTATCACTTCCAAGAGCCTCTTTTAGCAAAATTGTTGCGGCTATTACAGGACACTGGTTGGGCGGCGCCTGGTCCTGGCAGTGCATCACGACTACTGCAGGAGCTGCCACTTTGGTGAGAAGAAGGAGACAATGTTTGATATTCTCTGTCACTGTCCAGCTCTTGCCATAAGGAGACGGACTCACTTGAGCCAGCCTGTCTTTGACGACCTCTCCGCCCTAAGGTCCGTCGACGGCAAAGCATTCTTACTGTCCTTAAACAGTTCCAAATGGTTCACGAAGTAGTGGCCGGGGATGGGCCAACCCTTTTCACAATAGGCCCTATGGTCTAAGTCCCCCCGCCCATGACAGCCACTCTAACCTAACCTAACCTTTCATCTGCTTGGAGGATTGATGAAGGTAAGTTTGGTAATACAGAATTTTGAAGTGGTCGAGTATCAAATTTATAGAAAACGAATTTTTAGCCCATGACTCGGGTGTTGAACTTATGGAAAACAACTAATTTAATTCTCGTTATTTTCGGCAACTTGTTTTAGACGACTGATGATTGAAAAATGCAGTTCAATTTTAAAAAATCATTTCATCACATTTTTCAATCCTTTTGACAGTTCGTTATTATTTGCACTTCATTATTAATTTTCACCTCTATCAACACACTAAATGGTAATGTAAAATTATAAAAATTTGACTTCATTATGGGCTCACGGTCTAGTTCTATTATACCCGTCAAGTGTGTTTAAGAATATAATCAATCATTAAATAAATAAAGGTATTTATTTTACTCTAGTATGGCATCGGTTTGTAACTTTGTTTAAAAGAAGTTTGGGATGAAAATAATATTTTCATTAAAATTTTCTCCCATCTTGAAACTTGGTTAAAAATCTTTCTTAAACATGAGTTTATGTCAATAATTCATTTATCAATTTGTGAAAAGTAATTTGTTGTTTTAATACAGCTATAAAAAATTTACATTATATTTTCGAAGTTTCTTTATAAATATTTTTACAAAGTGGCTTTTATTGGAAAAAATATTTTTTGTTTTTTTAAGGAATTTTTCAGTTTTTTTTTTCAGTTTTTTTTTCTGAAATTAACTTTTTGTCTTCAATTTTACAAAGTGAACATTTTATGGAGTGATTTGCATCAAGTCGAAAATTTGTGTGAACGTAGTTCTTAGGTAAGGAGTCCGAAAAGGAGCGATGTTGAGAGCTGCCATTTTTGAGTTCTGGGGCCTGTAAATTTATTAGTTACTCGTCCAACTTAAAGTTGATGAATATCTGTTTTTTTTATTCTCAAAAAAGGAAATCGGCTCTTCAGCACTATCGATATTTTCCCGACACTTTAACCAGGCGGTGCCAATGTCCGTCACTTTTAAATTTTGAAAGTGTTGGGCTAGAGATATGGCTCCGATTTGATTATTGAATCAAAGTCAAAGTATCGAAGAGTCGACTATCTTCTTATTTTAATTAGATAGTCAGATATTCATCATTTTTAAGTCAGAGGCAGTTAAACAATTGCTTAAAAAGCAATGCTCAAATGACTTAAAAAGACTTAGGCTTGCTTATTGTTGTAAGAGTACTGAAGGTATTTCTAGCACAAAAGCATTTGTCGACAGATTTGGCCCTTTTTCACAGATTCAGAATAATGTTAGCTGTGAGATCCTGAAGTTGTAGAATTTTGGATTGTTGAAATCGGGAGATAATCGGCTGCAATGTTCATGATTTTGAGAGTCAAATCATGTAAAACTCACTGTTCTCTCAGCTATTTTTTATGATTATCTCAAGAAAATTGAAAAAAAGTAGGAAAGTTGAAAGATATGTTTTTAGAATAAAAAAAAAATAAATAAAATATAAATTGGGATAATTAATTAATTATCTCGTAGTTTAACTGGTCAAAACTGCAATTTTGGGATTTAATAGTAAGCCGTATGCTTAGCCTGTAAAAAAAAATTCGGTCGAAAAGCGAGTTTTATCATAGTTTTAGCATAGGAACTTGCCCATACTATGCCGGAAATACTTTAAGAACTGCGCTCAAATTTGTCTTCTTGCGAAAACAAGATCTTGTTTTCGACTTTACTAAATAATTTTTCTGTTTTTTAATGTCTTTGACAAATCCAAATTGTAGTTAGATACAGTTTGCAGATAGAAACTTTTTCTACATTTAATTGGTACCAATTCTCATGAATTTTATCAATTCAAAGATTAAATATAAAGGTCTAAAAATTGATCTACAGTGATGACGGTGAATTAATTTTTGTATAAAGAACAAATTTATAAAATTAACATTTAATGAGAGTTAAAATAACAATAATTTTATCCGAATTAGAGTAAAATTATATTCTAAATAAAATATTATTGAAATATCCTTTATTATTACATTAATAAAAATAACAAATGTTTTTCAAACTTTGGACTCAAGTTCTGATGTAACAATATATTATAATTATACGGAGAGTTTTTGACATATTCAATCTAAAAAAACTAAAAATTAGCTGTTTATTACTTAATTGTTATTAATTTACCGTTGCACAAAGAAATAAGAAATTTTTTTATGAGCAAAACCGCATTTTTCAAAATTAAAAAATCTATCAAATCGATTCTATTAATGATCGGAAACAGAAGATAGTACTATTTTCCAAGAAAACGCTATACAAGGATCAAATGTGAACTACCTATCGTCTCAACTTTTTGTAAGTAAAATACCTAAAAAAATTAAGATTGTTTGAGCTTTATATGTAGCGTAAGTTTTCGCGTTTTTAGCCGATAGTGATTTTTAGTTGAAGGCTACAGAGACGTTTAGAAAGGAACAAGATAATTTAGGAGCATACGTTAAGTGTGCGATTTTCACGTAAATGAATGGATTTATTTTAAACCTCAATATTTTTTTATATGCCTATTTAAGAGCCTAAATGGCCGAGCGGTCTAAGGCGCTAGTTTTAGAGCGTTAGACTATTTAGACTTAGGTTGCAGGTTCGAATCCAGGCAGCGGCAGTGTGAAAAATTTATAATTAATGGGAATGCAGAATTGATCACATTGTCATCGTTTGGATAAGAACGAAGTAACCGACTCCTCCCACATCAAAAATGTATTTGTAAATATGTTTGTAATTTAAGAAATAAAGATTAAACTTAATACACAATATTTATAACTACCTTGATACCCACCCGCTTCACTGGACACACAGTTTACACAGCTAAAATATTTGCGTAGTTTTCAATTTTTTTAAGTGTAAAATAGTCATAATTCATTGAGTATATCAAAAAAGAAGAATTTTTACAGAAATCTTTAATTTATGGTTTAAAATGATGATCATAGAAGGAGCAGTAAAATGTGAGAGTAAAATTAATTTTTTTTTTAATAATAAATCTTTATAAATTATAGCTTCAGTGTTATTCTGATGTATGAGCTATATTGTTGTACAGTTTTATTAAAATCAATTCGCTAGTTTTTGCGTGAAAGCGTAACAAACAATCAAAAAACATTCACATTTATAAATATAGAAATTATACCCTCATTTTTTAAAACTAAGCAATAAGATTCTCTTCCTTATTCTCTGAACCGATAACCGATATGAAATGCCATTTGGATTTTGGAAGATTTTTTTGAATTAAATTTCTTTTCTTCTATATTTTACCAAAACCCATTACCTTTTATATGTTGTTTTGTATGTAAAGAGTATAAAGACTCTCATGTTTGTAGGGTTGAAAATTGTATTATCGTGAATGTGCAAAACCCTTCTATGTTCAACAAACCGTTCAGTTGGTAATGATTACGTACGTACGTTGAGGTTTTTGTATGTTCACCAGAATACTATTACGTTAGGGAAGGTGTTGCGCCTAAAATCAAAATTTGCATTTGTATGTTTTTTATCCGACTGTCAAGGAGTTTTTCCCGCATATCTTGTATGTATGTACATATGTATGTATATTTGTTTGTAAAATTCTTTATAACCTCGTATTTTCAATGGATTATCACATTTAAGGTATCATTATATTTGTCTTTAAAACCCGAGTGTTCTAAGATAGAAAAAAATGGCGGAGTTGGAGGGAAAAAGTAATACGTTAATTTAAAAAAAAAAAACCTATCGAGTATGTTATCAAAATAAAGAAAATTTAAAGGAGATTACAAAAGTGTACATAAGTTATATGTAATTTAGGAATAATAAATTGGCTTTATAGTTTTATTATAGTAAAATAAGCGAAATAATATCTTTAAACCCGACCGCGGAAAATAAAATCTGAAAAGAAAGAACCAAGTTTAGCATAAACTTTTCAGTTTATGCAAAAACAAACCACATTGACAATCAGCCATCAGTCTATCTGCACAAAATAAATGCTTGCAAAGTAAATGACCATATGTATCGAGAGAGAATAGGCTTTGTAAACTAATGATAAAAATCGGATAATTCGGTTGAATAAAAATTTCTAATGATTAATCCTAATATGTAGATAACAAAACACAAAATTAATTTTAATAAAATTTAAGAATCATCGCATGTGACAACATACAGGACGCCATCACACTCTATACTGTTTATACCATGCATATATGAAATATACATAGAATATTAAGTTTAGTCCCAAGTTTGTAACGCTTAAAAATAATGATGCTAGGAAAAAAATTTTGTCATAGCTGTTCATAAAATCACCTAATTAGTCCATTTCCGGTTGTCCGTCCGTCCGTCTGTGGACACGATAACTCAAAAACTAAAAAAGATATCGAGCTGAAATTTTTACAGCGTACTCAGGACTTAAAAAGTGAGGTCAAGTTCGTAAATGAGCATCATAGGTCAATTGGGTCTTGGGTCCGTAGGACCCATCTTGTAAACCGTTAGAGATAGAACAAAAGTTTAAATGTATAAAATGTTCCTTATAAAAAAATAAAAAACTTTTGTTCGAAACATTTTTTTGTAAACATCACTGTTTACCCACGAGGGCGTTAATTAGGTGCAAATTTTATAGTATGTATTAATATAGGAATATCAGTTGCGTGTGTGTCTATTTAAAAGTGAATATCTTTTGTTATTTACGTGACGTCAAAATAACAAACGATTGCGCATCAACACTGTCTATACATTTTTGTATGTGCTATGTGATAAAGAAATCAACACTGACTATGCATGGTATTTCAACAATTAACTCAGTCAATTGTTTCTTTTCACTTGTTTAGTTATAAATTTGAATTGGTTTTTTAAAATGCACAATGCATAAGGTAATTGGTTTTTTTTTTAATACTTTCTTGGTATAAATCAGATACTATTTATTTATTTATTTATTTGATATGCCCTATTGGGCTAATCAATCCATACATAAGTACATAAGCTCTGATAAAACAATAAAAAAGTATATTTACATCACAAAAAAGAAAACTTCAAATTCTTGAAACAATTAGTTAATAAATAATACTATAAATATCAAAACAATGGATTTCGGAATTATATTAGACTAAATGCAATGAAACGTTGGGGAAAAATCAGATACTAATGAAACAAATAAACCAATTTTTCAAATTAAGGACATAAACTTATTGCTAATATATAAAGAATAAAATGGCAAGGTACTACTTCTTACCCTACTAAGTAATTTTACAATGTATGTATGATGCATGCAGCAAGTAAGCGTACAGAATGATGGTTATTTTAAAATTAATCAAATTTATTAAAAAGTTTAATTTATGTTGAATAAAATTTAAAAAAAGCATATATATTTTAAATGTAATTTAATGTTCATTTCAAAATTTAATCAAAAGCTTTTTATACACTGTATATATGTAGTATAAATCAAGGTATATTTAGTTTAGTCCCAAGTTTGGAACGCTTTAAACTATTGATGCTACGAACAAAATTTGAGTAAAGATGTTCATGAAATCATCAAAGGCGTTCAGTTATCTAACTATACCAAAAACCAATTTTCAATGCAAAACAAAAGAGTTCAGTTTTCTGACTTTTGACCAGAAATTTGATATAAATATTCCACTGTGGACCGTCTAAAGCTTAATCCATCAACCATATTTATTATTTTGATCAAGATTTTTTTTTTAAATATATTAATTTACTCTTTGCGTAAAAATGTTTTTGCTTAATTACATTAAATTCCATATTTTTACATATTATATGAATATTAAATGAAGTATATTCTATAATTTGATGGTTCGTGTCAACAAATTTTTTTATTCCATATATTTTATTTTTTTTAAATTAAGATTGATATTTATTTGCAGCATAAATATGTTTTGAATCACTAAATAAAATATGTATAAAATTTGATGTGAACTCCATATTATCTCCATATAAAAATTATAATATTGAATGTTATATTCCTATAGATTATTTTACGCAGTCATATTATAAATACTAAGCATCTCCGTTATGAAGGTACAACCTTGCGAAAAGCAATCTCAAAAATACATTCAATTATATTTCAGTCACCGCCATTCGAATATAATTACCGATATATAATCAAAACTATGATAATAATCTCCCCTAAAATACAGTAAAATTGATTATGAATGATTGGGTGGTTTATACGTAAAAATTTTCCTTCTTCGCATTGTCAAGATGAAGCCACCCTCCTATTTGAATACAAAATTCCGTTAAATTATCAATTCATCCAGTTTTTAAATTCCACGGCACACTATAAACTTTTATAGCTAATGTGCTATGGAATGTAAAAAATGGATAAATTGATAATTTAATTGTAATATGTTCGATTATTTCAATAATCTTGTAATAATTTTGAGTAAAGACCAAAATAATGAAAAAATTAGAAATGCGAATTTTATTTTATTATGAAAATCGGTATATGGGTATAAAAAAATATTCTAAGCAAGTTTTTAAAATAATTTTCTTCGATATCTCTAACCATCTCATGCGCTATACAAAATAATAAGAATCTGTTTTATTTGTCAATTTGTAGTAGGCTGAGTTTAAAATTCTGGTTAACATTTCGATTATAAAACCGATTTTTTCGGTTTTTTTGGTTATTAATTTGTTTTTTTTTTTTTTTCTTAAGTGTTGGAAATCGGAAAGAAAACCAAATTTTCAAAAATTTGTGTAGTAAAATTTCGAATTTTTAACTATATATGTTATTATAATATAAATTTAAAATTTGGTGGACGCGGTAGGAAAACATAAATTAAAGTGTGAACATTTTTCTTTCCAATAATTACAAAAGCTCTGCTTTAAACTAACGCTTTTTAATCATATTTCAGTAAAAACTTTCAACAAAAAATAACTGTGTTTATATTTATTAGAACTTTATTTATTTATCGCTATCCTTAATCCGATTCATTCAAAACGATTGAACATCGAATATCCATCATTTAGTATATAGAGGTAAAATACTTATAATATGGCTAACTTCCAGAACATATACATACATAAGCTTTCGTTCAAAAGCTCATACATCATTCTGACGGATGAAATCAACGTCATATTGTATAAGTCAAGAAATTGTGATATAAATGTATAAGTTGTTCCCTGGACTAAATCATATCAAAGCCTTCCTTCGTATGTATGTATAATAATATTGCTGAGTAATACTTAGAAATGAATATAAATACATGATGCTTGTTCCTTCAGGTTCGTTTGAATGAATCCTAGTTACTTGTATGTAGTTTGTAAGTAGATGTTCTAGCTTTCCTCTTGTAGATTTATATAATATCACAAATGTCCATTCATCAGATATCATGAATATATCTATTTAAATGATATAAATTTAATGTAAGATTTAATATACATGTATATAATGATTCCTGAAAAATCACTATTTACATATTGGAGAAGTTTTAAAGAGATTGGCAATTTATAAAATAAATGATTTTATAATGCTGTGCTCGAAATATTTGTTAAAAATTTTATAACTGATATCTCTGTAATTAAATGTGATATTTTAACCATCAAAGTACAAACGTTTTCGCGCATTATTAACTCGTAAAGATTCACGTCAACCGTTCGATAATCTTTAGATATTTGCCGTTCTTTAGTCTTTAAATATTTTCTGACGTGTTCTCCACATGTGTCAAATATTTCGCGCGTTAAATATTCTTTAACTTTGTAAATTTATTTTTTTAATGCGCTAGCTACTTAAAAATAACTTGATTACGTGATTATTGAATGATGTTTGAGAATGTAATTTCATCATCTTTCTATCGCAAAGTTTTTTTTTAATATACTGAGTACGATTTATGTTAAACTAACAAAATTACATGAATTGCTAACAAAATGACATGGAAAAAGTACATTAAACTGATAAAAGTACATGAAAGTACAACACCAAGTATGCTTGACAGAAGCAGTTAATAACAAAAGAACCAAGAGCAATGTGATAAGATACAAGGCAAAGTTCAAGTCATGGTGTGTAAGATAAAGAGGTAAAATAAAATAAAATTAGCCTTGTTTTGGTCTTGATGCTCTTACCACAACCATGTTTAATTCTAAGCCATTAAGCTATTTCTAACGAAATTAGAAAGAACTCAATACATTAGAAAGAAAAAATATAAAAATCTGTCAACGCCACAACAATTATCATATATTACTCATCTGAGTATACAGTATAGCAAATAATACAATATTCACAACAAGCAGGTAAATTGATCAGCGTTGAACAATTCACTTCTGGGTAAGAGTAAATATTTTTCAAAAAGGAATATTTTTTATTGTTTTTTCGTGAACTAAAAAGTCAATTACATTCTATTTAGGCTCAAAATAACTCTAATTTGTTTATTTACATATAACTAGTTTTGTTTGCAGAGCTACTTTTTATGGCAAAAGCGCAAACTAAAATTTGCTCAAAAATGTTTTCTCATTAGTATAGATTTCTATCCTTTACGTGTTAAAAATCGACAACTTTTAAATTTAATAGCAGCTCACAAAGGCCGCTAATGCCCTTTCAATTTCTTTTAATACTGTATGTCGTTTAAAACTATATCTTTGCACAATTTCATGCAACAACACAATAAAATCGATCTAGCAAATATATAGATAAATAATTAACTTTTTATACCTCGTTTTCCGATATTAAAACTTAGAAATATTTGTACATACTTTAACTTTACATTGGGTATACATTTATTAATTATGATTTTCCATTACGATATTATTATAAAGGTAATTAAAATTTGGTGCTTAGATTGCCTTTGAAATGTATATATCTAACCAATGTATACCATGTTCCAATTCAATCTGTCAATATCTTATCTGGTTACAATATTATATAAAGGCAAAAACCGCTTATTAATTATTAATCTTTATAAAGGATTATGTAATGGGTAACATATTGTGATCTTTTTACTGAAAAATATTATACTAGATGTAACAAAGTAAGCGTAACAACCAAATAACTATTTCAATTATTTTACGATAACATTTGCTGCTTTCAAAAGCAAGCCTATTAGAACGGATTCTTCAAAGGAACAAATTATTTGGATTAAGAAATTTTTTCCGTCAGAATACAATTCTTGTTTTAAACCATTTTGTCTTCTAGAATCAAGAAAATTATTTTCTTGACCTAACTAAAAGGTCAGAAAAGTCGTATAATTACCTTAATGGGTCACTTCAGCTGCGGTTATAATTCCAATTTCCTAATCAAATTTATCTGTAGCGACCGGATTATAATAAAAATTATTTGTGGGATTTGCACAGGCCCATAGACATAAGAACTTCCCTTTTTTACTCACTACCTTTCATTTGAACAAATTTCTACGAAATTCAATCGAAAAAAGCGCTCTTAAGGAGGTATTATTGTTACATCCGATACGCATAATATATTTGTTAATCATTGAACGCTCAGTGCGTTTAACCGCGAGTTTTTGATAAGGGTTTAATTATAATAGAAACTCATTAAAAATGTATAACCTTATTGTATCAATGTTAATAAGATATTCACGGAATTGGTTTTATTTTATTAATTAATACGGGTTTAACATTTTTTAAATAATTTACATCAATATGAAGGTATGAAGTAACACTCGTTTTAGCCTCAAACCTGTGGCTAAATAAAATAGGGATGGGTGTGCCACTTATCAAAATTTTCACTGAATAATTTCTTTTTAAATCACAACGGAAATTGTCTGCCGTTTATAGCAGTGTTATTCTTCAACACTATCTATCTTTCTTGAGAATTTGTAAATTAAAAAGGTATCGATAAATATGTGTAATCATTGTTCGAAATACTGCAAGACCATAACACAAAAACTGTATATATAATTGAATGGTTGTTTTCGAGTTGAGCCACAGTTACCAATTTACCCATCCTACAGCCTTCTTCAGATTCTCACGAAATAGAACAAAGTCAGGCGAGAGACGAGCCACGTCTTACCTGACCTCGCTACTTCTTAAAAAAACGTTTTTTTCAACAAATAAACGCACTGAGGCTACCCCAGCAGCTCTTATCACTTCAATGTCCGCCAGTGAGATACTTGCGAAGTAATATGAGAGTGTAAATGTGTCACTTCGGTTTGTGATTGACACGTTCCATACAAGTTCCTCTTATAGGCTTCAGAGCACCAAGTACATCTTGTACTGGCAATTCTATTAATCCTGGGTGAATGATACTTTCCCTACTTTTCCCATTTAGTGTGTCTTATTTCGAGGAAAATCTTTAATTCTTCATTTACAGAAACGATCGAAAGGTGAAGCGATAGCCAACTTGATCAACACAATACACGAGGCATGCTACTGTCGTCTCTTCTTGTTCCACCTCCATGGCATTACTACCTTGGACGCAAAATGTACTAAAGATTGTACACTAATTTTCACATAAAAATTCTATCATTTTAAGTTATAAATAAATATTTTTATAACATAATTTAAATAATTAAAATTCTGAAATACTTTGCACCATACAAACAAAATTATGTAAAATAATAGCTAGTTTCTTTCTTCGCTCGTTCAGGTAAGGTTAAAGAAAAACACATTCATTTATACACTACACTACACTTACAAAGAGGCTGGGATTCTCTGTGCCTTCTCAAGTGAGATCCGAACTTTTTATAACAGATACAAAATTTTTACTCGTGTTTTTGCCGCAAAGGGAGGCTGGAAAGTTGACACCTCCAAAAGGCACATCTTTATCACTAACCAAACCTACACACAAATTTGAGATCCTTCCAACTTTTGGGGAGGTTGTATTGAAGTTTAACGCTATAAAAATGTCGAAAAGGCGGCGTTCCTCTGAGATCCCCCCAAAGTGTGTTGAAAACAACCCTCTTTCTATAATATCGTTGGGGGGTGTAAAAAGGGTTGGAAAAAATTATATACACTTCCAATTCAATTGGTCTTATTTCTAATGTTGCTCTTGCCTCTTCTGTGCCATCTTTTTATAGCTATTTTTTGCTCTTCTTTTAAGTGACCATACCACATATATACATAAATACGGAAATCACCGCGAAAGTACTATTTTTGAATGCCCGGTATTATGATTTTACAATGTAACACGGTAATACTATTAAATTATCCAACTAAAAGATAAGTTTAATATGAAAAAATATTCGACAGAGCTTTTCTTTTCTTCTAAATATTTTAACGAAAAAAAGCAACCAACGACCAAGTATATAAAATATTATGTATTTGTAGAGGTTCTTAGTTTAAATTTTAAATAATAAACTACCGAATAAAGTTTATTTGTGGTACGGAACTCTGATAGGCAAATTTTCTGTTATGTTTATATATCATTCAACAATGTCCTTATTCTTATTAAATATTAACCTCCCTCTAAGAAGAAAAAAATGGAATTCATTTTATTTTAAAGCTATTTTCACCTTCGTAAAATACAATGAAAATTACGATGGTAGGTACCTTTTTTAAGATATGAGAGGTTTTTTTTTTATTTAAAAAAATTGTGAAAATGGCTGGAAAAATCTCTGTAACTTAATAACAAATTTCCTTCCGGATTACAAAATTATGAAATATATTTTTTTTTCTAAAGAAGAATAAAGGTAATAACCAAGAATTTATTAAAACTAAATTTTGTAGAAGAATTTAGGTTAATGAAGTAAACAAAAATTTCAATTTCTAAAAGAAGTACCTATTTTCACGTGACTTACCTTGAAAAATTATTTTCTGTTATATTTGAGGCACTATACTTTTTTTTTGTGAAAAATCCTTAAACAGCAGGCTATTTGTTATTCAGTCAAGCCTCTTCCGTGCTTAAAGCATCGAGTTTCTAGCTAGTTTCCTTGAATTTCAACCAAATTTACTTTGAAAATGACACATCAGTTCAAAATCATTCTTTTAATCTTTAAGTAAAATTAATCGTCTTGGAAGTTGTGAAATCATAATGATGCTACGCTTGTTTGTCATTTAAAACTTAGGAGGCCATTTTTAATGAGAAATTCTTGGTGTGGTAGTCGGTTTCTACCAATTTTGCTTTAAAGGTTTTCTATGGTTTCGTTTCACAGCCTTTTACCATCGACTGATACGTTTTCTAACAATTCCTGGACTTTGTAGACCTACACTCTACGTCACAAATTCTGCACTGAGAAAATGTAAAAAAGGAGCCATACTTTTTTCTCTAAAATATGTTTGTGATATTTATACATGTCATAGCTATTTGGTGATATACATGTGGAAAAAAAATCCTTTGAATGTTTACTGATTTAATAAATATGGTTAATCAACTTGTGCAGATTTTGTAACGCAGAGTATACATGAACTTTTTTCAATATAATTCTCAAGTACCAAATCTATTAGAGAGCGTCTAATAGACACTAAAATTAATTTCTTAGACTGGAAATGGCATTATTAAGACATATTAATAAAACGCCAATATTTCAATAAACTGTCTTCTAAGATGTTATCAACTCTTGGTCTTCGAAATAAAAATGTAGGATTGAATAAAAACTATATCAACAAAGTATTTTTCAATGCAAATTGTGAAATGATACTGGCTATCATACTTACCATCGAGTGAATTCGAATAAATAAGTACCCATAGAAAATTATATTTATATTTACATAGCACCAGTGAATTTCAGTTCGTTTCGAAAAGTGTTTCTTAAATATAAACATACAATATACATACAGGCGAGAGTATAGTACCAGGGATCAATATTTAAGTTAATTGTTTCATCAAAATCGGTCCAGTAGTTTAAAAAAAAAACTCTTTAAAATACCACTCAATTTATAGGTGTTTTCTATCTGATACTTGAACTTACATAGGAACTTATATGGTTGACATTCTCTTATAGTATAAAATAGAACCGACTCCAATCAATAATTGTTTACATATATACAATAAATGTATACTTGATACAATACATATAATACAATTAAATATTACATTCCATATAACAATACATTAATATTGCAACATGGGTACTACGAATCCAAGACCCCATTGACTTATATAGCCTCACTTTTTACATCCTGAGTACACTTAAAAAATTTCATCTTCATATCTCTTTTCGTTTTTGAGTTACGTGTCCACAAGCAGACAGGCAGACGGACAACCGAAAATGGACTAATTAGGCTATTTTATGAACGACCATACCAAAATTTTGTTCATTGCATCAATATTTTTAAGCGTTACAAACTAAATTTAGTATACCTTGATATATTTCATATATACATGGTATAAATACCTCTGGGGTACTACATATTACCTTATACACCATAGAAGAACATAGTCAAATATTGACTCACCTATGCTTAGTTAGATGATTATATATGTATATATTTATAAGGAAACACAAAATCCTTTACACTGAACAAGGTAAAAGCACTTGGGAAGATAATTTCAAAGGATTTTGTAATATTAAATTATCTACATATACTTACAATATACATAGATATATATTGAACTACCTACATAAAATTCGTGACAAACATCTTGCGGGCTATTCAATAAATCTTTATGATTTTATAAACTGCCCATTTTATCTTGATTATCCTTTGGATGGAAAATTGATAGTTCTTTAAAGTTCATTAAAGCGAAATTACACGCATCCCAAGCGACGAACACGAGTCTCTTGGATTCATGCCAAGCGCCGGTCCTGAATCCATTTTTGTCAGGCGATACTTTCAGTTCCGTTTAGGTTCAGTCGCAAATTTAACCTGAAAGACCTTTTCTAATTTAACAAATAAACGACTTTATTATGAAATATTTCCAGGACCGCTTTAGAATTTCAAAAGATATCTCAAAGACTACTCACCCAATCTTTAAACCATCTTGTGTGTCACGAAGCTACATCAAATTTCGTAACAAAATTATTTTTTTGTACTCTCATCTTTTTCAACGGGGCATTATTCCAAATTAAGGTGATTGTAAACCTACAGTATTGTAAAAAGTTTTGATAAAATGCACGATGCATACATATAAACCAAATACATGCTTTGCAGTCAAGTAATGAGTTATTTTTAGCTTTACAATACCACGCAACTACAAAAATATATAATATATTGTGTGCAAGTGATGCTTATAAATTTGATAATATAGATATCGCTCTTCAATCATCAATACTCTAACTATAGTCGCCTCTGTTCATCAAATGATGGATCTTCGATGAACTCATAATTAATATAAAATTTTGTTTTTATATCATCGACAATCTTATATTTTTATGGTATAATTTTAAACTACAAGATTGTCTAAATATTTTAGATAGTTTTTTAAAATAATAATAAAAAGCCGGGTGCCTAGGAATTTTTTGTGATTTTTTGAAACTTTGTTAATCAAAAATGTATTTTAAAGTTTAATTGAAATCCCTAGTATTATTCAATCCTTGCATATCTCCTTAACTAAAATTAATTTGATATGGGCACAATATAATATTGCAGTTTTATATAGTAATTCGTATTCTAAACTGGTGTTCCACTATTGACCACCGGTTGTACATCGTCCACTACTACTATACCAAAGCATACAAAAACTGTATAACAATTTTATTCAATACACATAATAATAATATATACACTCTAAAAAGATAAAATACAAGTCTTATCTATCGAATGTAATAGTATTAGACCGTGAGTCCATAATGAAACAAAATTTCCTTTTGTTTCATTATGCACTTGAGTCCTTTGGTTTAATCCTTTGAGGATTGGTATAAAAAAGTTTTTAGTATTTAAAAAAAAAAGTCAGTCATGGGGACAAAAGTGAAATCTTAAAACTTGGGAATAACTGTGTTATTTTTTTTATTTTTTAATTAATTATAGTAAATGTATTACAATTTCACAATGTATTTTGAAATTATAAACTTGCGTATAAAAACCAATTTAAATTTTTCTTCACTGGGTTGAGTTAGGAACACAAGTTTTCTGCATGGCAATCAAACAGTGAACCATTGATCCAACAAGCAGAATAAATTCAAGAAGAATTTTCCCGATCCCAAAATCTTCAACGCGCAAAACGAGTTTTCACTTTAAAAAATTCAGGTTTTCACCGTTCAAATGTCGATGGAAATGTTTCGATTTTCGTATTTTGCTAGGAATTTTTTTGTCAGCCGTATAATGCTAAAAGATTAAACAGCAATACCAGCAATACGACAATAAAATACGTGAAAAAATGGCAGTCCATTAGCAACCACGAGGGACTAAAAAGGTTTCGGTTTTTCCAGAAGCACTTAAATATCAAGCCTTCAGACGTCTGCAAACTTCCTGTCATTTTTTCATGTATTGTGCTATCATTAACTTTCTTTCGACACATACCACAGACATAAGGAAATCGTAGAAAAATCGGCATACTCAATACAGGAAAAAATGACATGTAGTTTCAAATGTCAAAAGAGCTGAAATGTGATTTGGATTTTTACAATAACACTTAATTATCAACCTATCTGACGGCTGCAAAATCTCTGCCATTTTTTTCAGGTATTGTGATGCTTTCAAAAATTTTATTATATAGTAGACAAAAGAATATCGAAGCAACACATGCAAATTAAAAAATTTCAATTTCCTTAAATTTGACACTCGAACCATGGTCAATTTTTCTTGATAACTAAAATCATCCTTGTTAATCCTCAAAAAGGCAAATAAAAAGAATCACAGTTTCGTTTCATTATGAGAACATGGTCTTCATACAACAACAAATTCAAAGACAACAAAAAAATATAAGTAAGAAAAAGATACCATATAAGAAAAACCATAAATAAGCAGTCTAGCTAGCTTGTGGATCTGCTAAAGCCACTTGTGAACAAATTTATTATTATCAAAGCCAACACAAAGGTATGACTAATGCGGAAAATAAAATATTTTTATCTTCGGTTAAATCAATAATAATAACATTCAATACAATTTTCAAGTTCTTTTTTACTATCTACAGAATGATTCTAAACTCGATCGACTTCAGCTTTTGATGATTTAAGAATGTAGAATTTTCTGATAAAATGCCTATAGATAGACAACAACCCGTAAGTTTAATTTGACGATTCTATATTTCGACCTGAAACCATAAAATTTATTTGCAAATCTATCTCTTTCACTAGATATTATAATTAAATTAGAGGGTTAGTATCAATTTTTCACTCAAAGTTGTAGCTCTAAGGGCTAATTAACTACAGCCAGACAAAATAGTATATTGCTTCTTATTTACGAATTATTATCCCATCTATATTTATTAATATGCAAAGTTAACGAGCTTTCTATATTTTCATTTACCCCACTCACGTTTATCCTATCCGAAATAAACATTTCCATCTGAAATAAACATTTATCTAATTCTGAGATTTTTAATAAAAAACATAGAAATTTATAACATGTCTTTGCAAAACTATCAAATAAATTTTCTTAACATGATTAAAATAGTCAAGTCATTAGACATACCGAAAAAAATATATACAATTACATTCGAACACACATATAATCAAATATATTTTAATCTCAACGACAATACCAGACTCACTGTGACAACAGCTGGTCATTTGGGGGGTTTATAATTAAATTTGACCGCATAGTTTAATGTAGTAATTTTCATGTGGTTGTACTTTATAGAGTTTACACAAAATTGATTGAAAATGTTTAAATTAACAAATAAGTGTTTACATGAAGGTTTAAATTAATTGAAAAGAATCAAAGGTAAGGGGAAAATGACCCCAAACTGCAGTCAATAAGGCTGTTAGTTATAAGCAGACTTAAATCTTACAAAAGCCGCAGTGGTCTATGAAATGACTTGATCATTTAAAGAATAGGCTACTTTTATTAGACAGTTCATTTATACATTTGAACAGTATAGTTGTAAATTTTTGTGGTTTCTGAATCCTCATTTGTTTATTCAATACCTGTTAAAATCTAGTTTAGGCTTGTTAATAACTTCATTTAATTGGCAAAAATTTACAATATAAAAAAACTTGAATAGATCAAATACATTAAAAAAAAGAAGAAAAAAACAGCATTGTTTCCATTTTATTAGCTCACGACTAAGAAGAAAGGTTCTATAGCTTTAACGTGTCTTTTATCTTAGTGTTTGTCCATGGCGTAGCACTGAAGCAGATGAACCAATAGGGAAGTTGCATTAAATTTATTTTTTTGATACAAATTCATATATAAATGAAAGAATAATTAATCTAAAGTATATTTAAGTAATTTATTTTTTATTAATAATTCCATTTTTTTTATTAATTATTAATAAAGAATAGTTATATTTTTGAATATAACTATTAAAGTAAAACGGTAGTGACGTATTAACCTCCGTTGAGACTGTGATCCAATAGGTTTCTACGGAAATTTGCGATATAATATAGTGAAAGCCAGGTGACAGTCAAACCATTTCTCACGGTGATGCCTTCTTGCTGTAAAATTACATGAAAAATCAATTTAAAATAATTTTTGTTTTAAGGTAATTTGATCGAGAATGATCTAAGCAATGTTTCACGTGCGAGTTTAGAGTTCCGTAGCCGAAACAACTAGAAAAGAAACGGTAATCTTCTAACGGCTAGGTTGTAGATTTTCTTGTAACATAGGTAGGAAAATTCTCGATCAAATGACTTTCCAATTAAACAAAAACCAAAATCAATTCATTCTTTTAGGAGCTACGATGCCACAAACGAATCCATCAGATCCGATTTTATTTAGGGGGTTTCGTTAAAGTTTTTATTTATTATTATTTCTCAATTCAATTGAATCAAACTCTGTAAGAAAATAAAAAATTATATTTTATTGCTCTAAAATTTTACACCCATTATTCATATTAAGTTTTGTTTGTAGAGTATATATATCATAATATTAAAAATAAATTGAAAAATAAACGTAGCAGATGGACGACAGACTTTACAGACACACAGACTGTAGAGGTGGGCGACAGTAAAGGTAAAATGGAAAAAAAAACATAAGCAGTAGGTAAAATATCATTTGGACAGTGCAAAACTGTAGTAATAAAAAGTACATTAAACAATATATATTATATAGAAATGTTCAAAAAACAGTATAAAGAGGAGCCAAGCTATATAGGGACATTATATATAACTCCTAGTTTACGTCACTAAATAAATTACTTGAGAGTTATAATTGTTTTATTTAAGCTCTCTCTCTCGTCCCATTTTACGGGATGTATGTATGTGAATGTGTCTCTCACCGTAAATACAACACATTTTTTTAATGTCCTTTATATTTAGTATACCGTACCAAAGTTCTGTGGATAATGGAAAATATCGATAATTTTTCCTTCGCTTTAAAAAAAACTCATTTTTGTAAGAAAAAAATAGCGAACAATTATTTTTCAAAGAACTATAAAAACAACCAAGATAAAACCATTAAATATTTGTTTGTATCTCTTTCTAGCAAAACAAAATTTAGCATGGAGTTCTTATGGCAAACATAGTATATGACGTCCAATAAAATGTCTGATCTCTCTATCTAATATCTATATAATTAATAATTAAAAATGCTTGTATCATCTGTTTTTCTGGACTAATTTTAATTTTAATTCCAGTACGGTGTTTTCATATCTTCTTCACAAATACGCAAAAAAATCATTGATATTCCCTATTAATAAAGTATACGTTATTTAAAAAAAAAAAATCAATGATATATTCCTTCGTGTCTAGAAATTATTTTGAAGGATACGACCTAATATTGTTGCAAAAATAATGGAGTCTAAATATAAGCAAAACCTCTCAATACTAGGTACATAATTCTGACCAAGATTTACATACTTTTTCGGTATTTTACATATTTTAATCGATTTAAGGATGTATGAGCATGGTAGTGGGGGCACAAATTTAAAAATAGATATTTTCAATTTTGATGATAAATTTATAATATTACTTGACGATATAAGACGAAAAGTAAGAATAAAATTTTTCGATATCTGGCTTAATTTTCAAAATATCGAAAATTGAAAATTTTGTTTAATTATTTAGCTTTCGATATTTCGAAAACCAAGACACATATCGAAAAATTTTATTCTTATTCATCATCGAAGTTGAAAATAAGATAAAAATAATTTCAACCCTTAATCTACGCTGCTCTTACATCCCTTATATGGACGGTGACACTTAGTTTTTTTCTTTTCTAATTCATTGCTAATATATGTTTACTTTCTATTAAAAAGTTTTTTTTTTTAATTTGTTTTCATTCATTCCAAATGAAAATTATCAAAAACTTCCAAAATATGTCGTTTTTTGAGATTCCTCTATAAGAGCCAATGTATTTTATATCGATTTTTAATGACTTTTTTCTTAAAAATTTGCACGGATACCTAAGCTGAAATTTTAACCACATATTCTTTGAGTAAAAGACTACCTACAAACAATTTTTGAGCCTTTTAATCAAATATTGTTGTCATGCTCATACATCCTTAAGCAATATTGATCGTCATGAAATACTTTTTGCGTACTTGAAGCTTCTATTTTTTTCACAGATTGATGATCACTTTGCACATATATTCAATTCCATGGAGTACATGTTACTATTCCATCGATTTAAATGCAAATTTGACTTCTAATATGTACTTTTTTCCAAACAGTAAATCAATAAATAAAAATTATTTTCTGTGGGAAATTAAAACAAATAAGAAAAAATTTTATCAGAAACTATATTTTTACTAATGAAGCTAATAATCCATAATGAAAATGATTGTATATTTTCGCATTATAAACTTTGATGTATTTTATTCAGGTTTATTTGTTTTATTTCAAGTAATTTGAAAAAATTATAATTTAGAGTCATTTTCTAGATATAATCATTTGAGTTTTTTATTAAAGAACGTGGTAAGTTTAAAATAAATTTAAATCAAATAATAATGTGTTCGTTCTTTTCAAATTACGAACATCTGACTTTGCTACCATTTTCCTCAAATTATTCACACATATATCCCAGTAAATAAACGATTTTCATCACTCAAGTTTTTTGGGTTTTCTAATCGCTACATATTTCGACGAAATGTCTGAAGCGTTCATCGCCTGTGTATTTTTTTATGTATTTTCCTCGTCATGATTATACGATGTAAATTAAGTGGAAGTACTTATTTTTTAATAGGATATTTACTGTTTTCTAAAACTTCCAGCAAAAAAAGATAGAAATAGAACAAATTTTTACAAAACTCACATATTAAAAATTTATTATATTAAAGATTCGAATATGAATAAATAAACCTTTGTGGTATAATCTTATACACGTTTGACCGTAAATTTTTTTTTTATATACTTTATAAAAACTACCTAATAAAAATCCTCTCTCTTGGCATGTATGTATTATTTTATGCAGTAGTTAATGAACCAATTTTTGTGTTTAAGGATTTAATTTTATGGAATATAATAGAAAATATTTTACACACACACATACATACACACAGAAAAAGGGATATGCTTTTGAAAGTGACAAAAGAGGACAAATTTCCACAAAACTGTATTATTATTGTTGTAGATGATACCAAATCTACTACTTTTTATCGAATTTCCTTTTTATAAAAATTGAGCCATTTGTTGTGCACAATGATGAAAATTGACAACAAATTTTTCATATTTTCATCGATACATCATAGAATATGTCAAGGATCTTCGAGTTTCTATGTGCTTTCTCGCAGCCATAATTAAAATAAAAATGAATTAAATTCGATTTGAATAAAATTGCATTTGACATATGAAATGTCAAGTTCTTCTTAACAGAAATAAAAGAAGCATATAAAATTTAGCTTATTATGTGTATCTTCTTCGGTAGTTAACTGGGTAAGCCATCAAATTTCTTCAGTGATACGATTTGAGTTAGATCCCGAGTCATACTACTGAATTTTTTTTCATATCTCTTATTTAATGGCTATTAAAAGCCATAGATAATCATTCATTTTTAGAATTTCTCAACATATGATGAGTTATATATGTAAATATTTATTCTTGAGAGGAAATTTGCTTAGTTTACGCAGATCTTGTATGATGAGTTTTTTTTTATTTTTAATGTGACATTTCTCATTAATTTCCTTGTTTTTATATTATTTATTTACATGTTTTTGACGACATTTTTGGATTATTTTTTATATAATAATTTTTCCGTGGATAAAAATTATATTTGATTATTTATGTTTGAGATTAACTCGAAATTGTTGTGTGTTGTTTTGTTTATATTTTTATTTTTTAAATTATATGTACCACACTTCAAAAACAAAAAAATATAATTATTTGTTGTTTATAATAATAAACGGTCCATTCTGAACGCCGGTCTGTGCCTTCCAGTTCATCTACTACAAGGCCCAAAAATAACCAAGAAAAGAAGAAGCAAAGGCAATGACTTACCTTCTCTGTCATTAGCTCGTCCTTTCTATCAGATGATTGACTCAATTAGCTCAGTCGTTCGTTAACAGCGTCCTTTCAAGGAAAAAGGGTCCTGCTGTTCCTCATTTCCTTACAAAAGAGCAACCGAACAATAAAATATCGCAATAGCTCTTAGTTCAAAATTTCAACATTCTGCAGCTTATGGATTCGCCATGTTGAAACGAACAAAAAATGAAAAAGGGATACTCAACATACATTTTTTCGTTATAAACTCAACAAAGAATTTTTTTGGTCAACAATAATTTGTACAAGGATAAATGCACAGTGAACAAAGTTAATGTTCTTATTACAAGTAAATTGTTCCTGAGGGATAGTATCCAATACTTAGTTCTCGAAAATAAGTATTTGGCAACTCAAAAATTAAAGGACAGAAAGTAAATATTTTCTTGTACAAAGAAAATTTTGCCACTAGTATTTTTTTTTACTGTGTTATATGATGTACTAGAAGTTGACCTAACCTAGGTAAAAAACTACTGCAAACTTTACAAATTGCACCAAACAGCACTCATTTGTCTCAATTTTTCGGAAAGTCAAAAAGAAATGAACGAATAAACACGAAATAAAACATGTTATAGTTATTGTAGCTTTCTTTTTCTAACATAAAGTTTCTTCCACTTAATATAAAATTAATTTATCATATATACGAATAAAAACTTAAATACTGTAAATTGAAATGAAAAACAGAACAGAACTTTGTTTAAAAGTTTTCTCATGTTTTTCTTTTTTCTTGGCTTTGCCTTTTATATTAAAACAAATTTTATACAATTAAAAATCCGTTTATTTTGCAAATATATATATATATATATATATTATAATAATTTATCATTCTTAACGTTTTCGATGATACGCGCCGTGGATGGAAGAATGGCTTTATTTTTGTTTGAGGGAATGAAAGAAACAATACATATAATAATGGTTTTTATAGAGGGCCTGGTTGTAATGGATGAGGCAGCCAGAGAAAAAAAATGTATAAAAATTCATATTGTTCAGATCGTTGTAGTAATAATAGACTTGGAGCCAATGAAACAAAGTTTCAAGCCATTTATTAAGAGTATGGCAATCCTCAACAAATGGAATTAAATAATTTTTGAAAGGAAAATGATGGTCAGAGAGCTGTTCGCCAGAGAAGGATCGCGAAATGAAGAGAACTTAATTTTTTTAACGCTGATTTCTTCAATCATTCTTTCACTCTCTGCGGCTTTAAGTCGGCTTATTGGAACCACCTTAAGTTATGCCATTTTGATTTTCGTAAATAGGTAAGGTTAGGTTATATTGGCTGTCCACGAAGGGCACACTTAGGCTATAGAGCCCATTGTGATACCATATATGTGTTTTACCACCTTTCCACTAATAACCTCAATTACAGAGGCTGAGTGCACCTCCTTCATGCATATACCATGCACCACACCAGCCCATCACATCTTTTAATTAAATTAATTTTGTTGCGACGGAGGGAATCGAACACGCTACGCCTTAACCAACTGAGCTAATAGGGCGACATTCTCGTAAATAATTATCAAAAATAATTGGTTAACAAAAACATCTTACATATATCCTACGGCCTGTAAAAAGTTCTGTTTAACATATTGCGACGTCGATCTGGCTCCCACGCTCTGTTACCATCATTTTCATTTCAATTAGCACCTAATTGAGTGTCGCCAAACGTGTAATAAATGACTTGGAATTTTTGTCAGTATCTCTTTGTCTATAATGTGGTAGCAGTTTTCATAGACTGATTGCATGGTTGATTTTAGTTGGTTGATAGTGATTTGGTTAAGGGATGGTTTTATATATGAATAAATGAATGTAAAAAATATGGTGCAACTTTTATGTATAACATAGATCATCATCAAAAAACTTCCATTACAAGTCTTCCACTTGAATAGTATCATGACGAGAAAGGTATAATTGAAGGAAATTTCAATGGAAATTGAAAAAAACAGTAGAAAAGTTCAAGAAATCATCCAGGCATTAACATGTATTCAAATGAGGCAAACCTTAAACGTGATTTCTCTATCTTTGATTAAGATTCACTCGTTCTCCTCCTGCAGGACTTATTCACCTGTCTAGCAAGAACTTTATTGTTCTCTCGAATATTTTTGTAAAACTATATTTTAATTGTGAAAGGACTGCTTAAGTTGCGTATCCAAGAAATATTATTTATAAATACAGCAACGATATAGCTTTCTCACTCTCTGACCAACAGATTTCTATTGAACAAGTAGTGCCGTCAGGATTTCAGTCTCATGGTTGCAATATTTATGCCAAAGGCTTCCCATATAGGCTGGAATGCTTAGGAATGCTTATGATCGAATCCTAATTCGATCTGTTCCCACCTAGCTTCTAAACTACTTCATAATTTGACAAACGTATCTTGATCTCCCGCTGATTATAGGCTATATGCCGTCACATTAAATTGAATAAAGTTCCCTCTAGAGGACATTTAACATCACGAACTAAAAACAAATTATAATTTAACAATGCCGTGTTAGATACAAATGAAAGGGTGTACATGATCACAAACTTATAACCTCAAAATAGTCTAAATAAAATTGAATTCGAAACACAGATAATAGTATTTATGTAATAAATTATAATCTGTGGTTCGAAAACTAAAACCTCGACTCTCTTACAAAATCTTGCTCTTGAGAGTATGATTTAAAAATAGGAAAAGAAGGAAATATTTTCATCTGAAATTATTGTTACGATTAGTAAAATCGTCATTACAACCGGGGAACCGCTAAGATTAGACAGTTTTCCACAGGACGGAAAAGAGGTCCCCCGACTGCAATGAAGATTTTACTTATCATAAAATCTGCCTGATATTATGGAAGAATTGAATAATTGAATTTCCACATTGAAAACTTGAAAATAATCGAAAATTTTTCGTATTTACTGTTACCAATAGAAGTTCTAAATGGAAGTTTTGAAACATTTAACAATGCCCATAATATATGTGTGTGTATAAGGGTGTGTGTGGTATTCTCTTTCATGTGGTGGCATCCAGAATGACATTACAGTCAAGTCACGTCACCTAAAAATTTGACATATGACATGATTTTTTTATAAGAAAAAATTGAGTTACGATGTTATCTTTTACATATAATATGCTTAGAAGAAACATATATTGATTACACTGATATGTGATTCTAATACGAACGAAAGGGGGGAAAAACACAAATTCTTCATTCTTTTACTTCTTTTTTCATTTTTTTTTCTGTTGTTGTTGCAAATGGTCTTTTTATTTTTTTTCTTCATATATTCTTCTTTCATGTAATACGCTTTATTATTATTGGTATACTCTTAGAGTACGCAGAAAACTTTGTGAAAAATTAATATTATCACTTTGGTCTAGTAGAATATTTATGATAAGGCATTCTGATTGTCATGTGTATCATGTTATTCCTGCGGCAAAAACAAAAAATGTTTGTGTCAAGATTTTTGAAAGTGAATGCAGACAAAACAGGTACGAATTTATTTGAGGTGTCAGAATAAAAACTAATTTTTATTGTTTTCTATTCATATTTTAAATATTTGCATGTACTTTTTTCTGAACTCGTGTCTTTCAGTTTTTTTTCCTGACCTAGAGTGTACTGTGACACACTTTTACAAAATAATTCTAAAATAATAAACTTTGTTAGAGTAATTTACCACAAGATTTTTTCAAAATTAACAAAAATGTTCCAAATATTACTTAGGTTCCGTGATCCTGGGCAACTATCAGACTGATGAACTGAGTCGTATATGTTATCAATATCACTTTTATAATGATAAAATTTGAATTTTTTAAGCGGAATCATAATCAATAACTTCGATTAATTCATTCTGCCAGTTTCATTGTGAGGCAGTTTGACCGTAAGATAAATGATCTATGTATTTACATTAGCCCCCGAACTAAAAAAGGGGTTGTTATAAGTTTGGCCGCTTAGTTTGTCTATCTATGTGTCTGTCTGTCTGTGGCATCGTAGCGCCTAAACAGATAGGCCTATTTTAATTTCTTTTAATTCGTTTGAAAGGCAATTTAATGGAAAGTGTTCTTAGCTATATTTCAAGTGCATATTCATGATTCCGTATCGAAAAAAACTAAAAAATTGCCGATGATTTTCAAAATCGGCTCTGTTTGGAAAAGGCTTTAAGGAAAATGATAATTTAATGGAGAGTGTTCTTAGATATGTTTCAAGTGCAAGTTTAGGGTTCTGTTAACGAAAAATTTGTCGGATTTTTGTCGGATTTTTGTCAATTTCGTTAGCTAAAAAAATTTTTAGGCTTCTACGGATCTTACCTACATGTTGTTCTAACTCTTAATTTCCAAAACTCCATTTTATTTGTTAAAAAAATAACTACAAAAAGTGTATGAAAATATCTCAGTTTTTTTTATCCTAACAAATATTTCCGCATCTCGTTGATAAAAAGTATGAAACAATATGAAACAAACCCTTAAGTTACCTTACTATAAAATTACAAAAATTTTCTAGATTTAATCTCACAATGCAGTACGTTTAGTTTTCGTTAAGGAATATTTGTTCAAAAAGATATTTTTGGCAAAGATATCAATCGAGTTACTTTGAAGTTAATTTTCAGTAAAAAAAGTTCAAAAAAGTTTTGTTATCGAAAATATTCCTTGGCTCACTGACTTCCAAAAGTAATTTTATTATCTAGATAAATTACAATATTTGTTACATTACATAGACAAGGTATATGTATACCCATAATCGATAATAACTCATTGATAAATATTTTATGAAATTCTTTATATATTTCTTTCTTGTAATCTTGTAATATTAAATCACGTATAAGAAAAGCTCGCACAGAATAATGAAAAATTGAAAATAATTTTCATAAAACACCACTATACATGTGTTTATGAGCTGTAAGTATAAAGAAAATATGAGACACCAAACAGAAAAAGAAGATAAAAATACTGAAGTAACTAAATTCCCAGTCCATAAAGTTATAATAAGTATAGACATACTCGTATAATATTATTTCTCTGTCCATTTCTAACAAAGTATGTTTGGTGTTATATAATACTTAGATATATTTGTATACAGATACGTGTGTGACGAAGGTGTGGGAATGAATTCTGTTTGTGTAAAATAGGTACATGTACAGAGTGTATACACAAAAATTACACCGAAAATAATCAAATAAAAACTCATGTAACAAACAGTAGGAAAAAAATTAATATTTTTCGAATAACAATAAAAACAACGAAAATAAAAGCTTTCAAAGACTTGTTTGTATCCCTCTCTATGCAAGCAGAATTTAACATGGAATAGCTGTGTACTGGAGTAAATCTAAGCAAAAAAAAGGCTGTTATATGGATTAAAATTTCGAGCAGCGAAACTTTGGGGTTTTTCTTTTCACATCAAAATAAGTATTTTTTGAAATTTTTTACTTTCCCGGAGTGGTGCAACATGTTTAAAAAACAAAATGGCGTCAAAAATGGAATTTTTTTCAGAAATTTTATCATTTTTATTTTATATTCGCAAAAGGGGACATCGGTGGATATCCAAATTTGGTAGGTTTGTAGTCAATGTTAAGAACTACTCCTCATATTTTTTTGGTGGGGTTTCGTCCCTTCCCCTCCCAGTTATATATATATGTATACATACATATGGTAAAACAGTTCATTTGACTGTAACTTGAAAAATATTTGATTGATTTTAATGAAACTAATATCAATAGTAGGTTTCATTACTTACAACTTTCGGTTAAAATTTTAGCGAAATCCGTTCCATAGTTCGGCCAAAAATTCTAATTTAGTAAATTGTTTAAAATGGCTGCCATTTTATGCCATTTTGTCCTACGAGGTTAAATTTTTTTTTAAATTGTAGCATTTTTTATTATCTTTCGATTTTATAATAAGTGGCTTACCCGTAAAGTAACTCCGGGAAAATTTAACACTTTCTGGAAATAATTGTTTGGGGGGTGTATGGACTGGCTTTGGGGGGTGTTTTTTGCTTTGGCTTCAGAAAACTATTTTTAAAAGAGGTCTATATGGTTTAAAGCAAAATTTTTAAGTGTTAACCCCCGCGCTGTTAGGGGGAAGGGGTGTATGTAATAAATGTATCTTAAAAGATTTTAAAAAGAGGTCAAAATAGTTTCAAATGCTAAAGTAACCCAAAACTTTAGATGTTTTTATTAATATAGCCTTTTATTAATATAGACATCCACCCCTCCCCGTCCCGCTTTCCTATTTTTGCAAATTCAAAATTTTTATGACGTATAAAGGATTTTTTGGGGTCGCTGATCTCGAATTTTTGGCCCAAATAAGTACACCCCCTAAAAATATTACTATTTTTTCTTGATAATCTAGTGCAAAATTCGAGATCAGCGACCCCAAAAACCCCTTTATACGCCATAAAAATATTGAATTTGCAAAAATATGAAAGCGGGGCGGGGAGGGGTGGATGTTGTAAAAAGGGCTATATTAATAAAAACATCTAAAGTTTTGGGTGACTTTCGCATTTTAAACTATTTTGACCACTTTTTAAAATCTTTTAAGAGACATTTATTCCATACACCCCTTCCCCCTAACAGCGCGGGGGTTAAAACTTAAAAATTTTGCTTTAAACCATATAGACCTCTTTTAAAAATAGTTTTCTGAAGCCAAAGCAAAAAACACCCCCCAAAGCCAGTCCATACACACCCCAAACAATTATTTCCAGAAAGTGTTAAATTTTCCGTTTTTCGCAAAAATATGGATCAAGGAGTCAATTTACGGGTAAGCCACTTATTATAAAATCGAAAGATAATAAAAAATGCTACAATTTAAAAAAAAATTTAACCTCGTAGGACAAATTGGCATAAAATGGCAGCCATTTTAAACAATTTACCAAATTGGAAATTTTGCCGAACTATGTAACGGATTTCGCTAAAATTTTAACCGAAAGTTGTAAGTAATGAAACCTACTATTGATATTAGTTTCATTAAAATCAATCAAATATTTTTCAAGTTACAGTCAAATGAACTGTTTTACCATATGTATGTATACATATATATATAACTGGGAGGGGAAGGGACGAAACCCCACCAAAAAAATATGAGGAGTAGTTCTTAACATTGACTACAAACCTACCAAATTTGGATATCCACCGATGTCCCCTTTTGCGAATATAAAATAAAAATGATAAAATTTCTGAAAAAAATTCCATTTTTGACGCCATTTTGTTTTTTAAACATGTTGCACCACTCCGGGAAAGTAAAAAATTTCAAAAAATACTTATTTTGATGTGAAAAGAAAAACCCCAAAGTTTCGCTGCTCGAACTTTTAATCCATACACAAGGCGTAATTTCACTCTACTAGTGGTACCACTTCACAGTATTGGCCGTATCTCTTTGTCTATTATCATTCAAATTGGTAGTTTAAAATGGTTATATCATCCCGTATTACTTGGCCGATTTTAATTTCACTTTTTGTCATGTTTACCTTCGCCAACCTCTTTTTATATTACGATAGATGGCTAGGTTTGATTTCAATGGCAACTTCTCCTTTAATCAGTAGAAACTAAAAATTATCTCAAAATAAATCTCTTCAAGAGCAGCAGAAGAGACTTCACCTCGACAAATTTAAATTCTGATTATCCTAATAAGAACAATACACAAGTTTGTGGGATTTCACAGCAACAGCTAGATCAGTGACATACAAGGCGTTTAAAAAGTATGGGTGCAATCATAGAGCTCAAGAAATAACTTCTTATTGGTGATTCTCTGACCTGGGGCATCATCCAACTTTCAAATCTTGAACAGAACCCACATTTTTTATTAAAGATTCAGATCTCCATTTTAAAAAAAATTGTACGCAATTACAACGTTTGTTAACGATAGTCGAAAACAACTCCAAATAAGCATCTGCATGATCTAATTTCATGGAAATGAACCTATACTTATTAATTTCATATCGCATTACTCGAAAATTTAGGAAGTAAAATTAATTTTTTTTAACGTGAAGAATTTGAATCTGTAGCAGAGTGTGTTTTTTTATTTTCAATAAAAAGTGCTCTTTTCGAATTATTCGATTGTTTCCATACTTTTTGAATATCCTGTATATGATATAGAGATCAATTTGAGTCACTCAGAAAATTTTATGCCCCTTCATAGACTGATTTTACCTCCTCATTGTTCCACGTTAGAACGTGGTCCATGCAACAAATGTTATTATATTTTAGCTTTGGAGATGCATGTACGATCGTTGCTTGAATAAGATAGTATAATCTTATAATCTTATTAATTCATTTATCCCATGAGTGGACATAATTCCGGCTTGACACAGAGGTTCGTCTGAAACAGGACAAATGACAATGACAATAGAGTATTACGTAGTCGAAAGTTGGGTGAATGTTTAAATCAAGGTTGCAAATCTAAAAACTGTATTAAATCAGAAAAGCGTATTTTTTGAAAATATCCAATACAGTGTCAGTATGTATCTCGCTTGCTACCAAGATAATATGGTAAGAATAAAACAGAGAAAGCCACCCTGTAGCTCATAGAATATAGAAACAGTTCCACACGGTTGCGTTACATGTATAAAATCATATAATATATAAGTGTGTAAAGAAGAAGAATGAATGCGGCGAACCCGACCTGACATATATTCACATATAGATACTTACATAAACGTAAATACGCACATGTAGGATGTATAGAATGTTTCAATTTTGTAGAAACAGCCATTGTAAGTATGTTTAAGGATCAAATGTCCAAATTACCTTATACAATGAGTTTTATCGAAATTGGAGATAAAAAAATTTCTCGCTTTTTTGCAACCCCTTTTTTTAAAGGGGTACCCTTTGAAAAAATCCAGGAAAACGCAAAAAAAATTTTGTTTTAGAATTTGATGAAACTAAGTGGATGGGGTAATTTTGACCCAAAAAGTATAAAAATAAGATTAATTTAATGATTGGATGCAGAGTTTCTGAGATATCGCAATATTCGGATCGATTTAAGTCCGTATCTCAAAAACTATTCGACCAGTCATTAAATGCTTCCGATTTTTGTTTCCAAAATTACCTTATATACTGAGTTTTATTGAAATTGGAGATAAAAAAAAAAACAGTTTTGATATTAAATTAATATACGAGATATTTTCATTTTTGTAAAATAAAATTTGACTCAACAACTCGTAATTGTGGTCGTAATAACCGGTTTTGACTATAGTATTATCATGCCAGTGACCTATATTTACTACGTATGTCGAGCGTGTATATTTATTTATACATGCGTTACCCACTTGCAAAATCATTCAAATTAATGCTGTTATATTATATTCCCTTAACATTCGCATACTCACGCATAAAAACATTAAAATAATTCTAATTTATTTTATGCTATTTTTTCGATTCGACATATATTGTTCGTTTTCAATTTCCATTGAGAATAATCAAACACAGTTCGTTCTCTACAAAATAATACCTATACATTGTCCAAGTGGTACTGTATACAACCTTTAGAGGTCAAATTATTGCCTTTCCGTTTTTCGGTACGAAAAAAAAAAGTGTTTACAAAAACTGAAAATTTGTGAATATTTAATACGGCCTTTTATATAAATTTTAAGTCGATTCTCTGTATAGTTTACGACAAATTATTTATTAAAAACAGCCCTTTTTACGTGATAGTAGTCTTTTAGTCAATAAGTGCTTTTAAACTTGTTTTACCATTTACATAAACAACTTATATCAATATTTCTTAAATTTTAAGCTTAAAAATCATACCAAAATTAAGAGCTGTGCTTAAAAATGAAAAATTTTGTTGGTAAAAATAGTTAGAATGTTTATTTCTCCTAAACCGTACAGAGAATCGATATGAATTTTTCACAAAAGATCAATAAAATTTCAAAACATTGATATCATTTTTAATTTACGGTATTAAAATACCTTTAGGAGTTGAAATGAAAATGATAATAAAAATTTAAATTTTATTTATCAATTAATCACCTTTTGTATAGGTCTTTTGCGAAAAATTCATATCGATTCTCTGTACCTACAATTTATGAGAAATGTGCCCTTTTTAGATATAAAAACAACTGACTTGCTGACTTGGATAGCTTATTTCTCTTTAGCCGTCCAGAGAGTCGATATAAATTTTCCACAAAAGAGATATAAAAAAATGCTTAATTGATAAAAAAAATTCCAAATTTTTTTGAATCATTTTCATTTTTTTATATCGAAATACTTTAAATGATTGGAAATTGTTGTATTAATATGTATTTTCCAAAACCTTTCTTGCAATCAACAAATACATTTTTAATCTTACATTCCTTCAGAAATTTTAAAACAATTCCCGAGAGATACCAAATCTCGCTCAATAGAATAAGCCGTTAAACATCTCAACACTAAAGTATTTAATACAAGAATTGTTCAAACAGAAATTGTTTCATTTAGCGATTTATATATTGCGTAACTCCCAAATTGTAAAGTTGTTCAATGTTTTCCTAGAAAATATGAAAACTAAGACCAACTTATTCCGAAACTCTTAAACCACCTTCACAAAGTTTTTCGCAAGCTAACACGTATTAAATTTTAAACAGTAGCTTGATAAACATAATTACACAAGCAAACAGACATACACATTTTCCAAAATGTGTTTACAATATTGTAGAAACCTTTCCTTTTAAAAATATCGTAACATTTTTTATTTTACTTTTCGGGTTGAAATAATGCTTCCTAGTCAAAAATTTAAAAAATCTCTGCGGAGAGAAAAAAGTTTAATAAAACATTTGTGAAAAAAAAATTAAATGTAAATAAAAATCACTGTTATGTTATACTGTTTGTATGTGAATATTTGATTTTCATTTTTTTACGTTTTTTACATGAAAATACTTTTATCATCGGTAACTTTTCATTTTTATATGTTTTGTCGGAGAAACTTATACAGCTAAACATTTCTGTTGTTTAACATGTGATTCGAGAATATCTTAATATTAAATTTTTATATGAGAAAATAAACCAGCCAAAGTGGATATGACCCATACAAATCTGACCTCTTACAATAGGGAATATTAATAAAAATTTATTTCGCATTCTTATGGCAAACATATTATGTGACGTCATATAGTATGTCCGATCTCTCTGTCTATTATCTGCCTAATTAGTAAGTTAAAATATTTTTACCATCCGTATTTCTTGACCAGCTTTTTATTTTAATTTCATATTTCATAGGCGTGTGTAAAAACTATCACAGATAAAATAATGAATGAGAGAATGTTTATTTATTTCTTTGTTTGTTACGCTTTTACGCAAAAACTAACGACTGGATTTCAATGAACCTTTACAACACTATAGCTCATACATCAGAATAACACATGACCTATAATTTATAAAGATATATTTAAAATTCATGGCCATCTTTTCTGATATACTCAATGAATTATGACTATTTCACTCTTAAAAATTGAAAACTGTGCATATATTTTAGCTTTCTAAAACAATCCCTTCGAGTGTTATAGAAGTGTACCATAAATGTGAAAGCAAAGATGTTTGTTTGTTTGTTTACTACACTTCCATGCAAAAACTACCGAGTGGATTTTAATGAAACTTTGCAACAATATAGCTCATACATCAGAATAACACATAAGCTATAACTTATTAAAAATTAAAGATTTCTGTAAAAATGGTATATATAAACAATTCATGGCCATCCTTTCTGATGTATACAATGAATTATGACTATTTTACATTGAAAATTGAAAATTTTACATTTACTTTACTCGTGTAAAACAATGAAGACTATAACGCAGTATTTGATTGTCCTCCAAGTAATCATACAGGGCTCACAAAATATTATAATTGAAAATAAATGAGTAGCTGAGATTTTTTTTCACTTTTTTCAACCTTTCAGCCACTTCAAAACCTTTTTTCATACCTTCTTGGTAATAGAATCGGTTATACAAATGGATATCTTAATTGTTTGACAATTTAAAATCAATTAACTACTGATATCGAGTTTTTGTTGGTTTATTTTCTGAAAATGGAAGAAAAGAAAACAAACTTCGATTATTAAATTGTGCATAAAGCACACTGGCAAGAATTGAAAATGAAGTGTTATTATTAAAGATAAGCGAAAATGAAAGTTATATCACAGTTTTTTTGCATATTTGTTCTTAGGGTACACTAGTTAGCCATACTCTTTTAACAAAACATTAAATAACTAGATTTTGGAGTTTTTTGCCCGACGCATACATAACTATATTATTACAGACGTAAAGAATTTGTCCCGGAATTAAGCAGAATGACCCAGAAATTAGTTGATTTAAAAAAAAAATTCCAATAAGATCGGATCAAATTTGCCTTTATTATCCAAAAAATCGAATTTTTTAACTTAATGACGTCATCAGAATCCAAAAAATTTAGTTTTGTTCTATCACATCCAAATTTTATCCAATTTTGATAAACATAGTATGTATTCTACTAAATTTGGGTCATTTATTTCAAATTTATGATCAAAATTAACCTAGCCCTAATAGGTTTTAAGAATGTGGAGTCCTTAGTAGGTTTATTGCAGAATACTTCAACGTAAAGAACTGTTATTAAAGAAACATCTCGTTTTTCTGTTTCTGTTAGATTTTCTTTACCATTTAGTGTAGATTTATATTTACAAAAAACTAAAACTAAAAGTAATCATATAAATTACAGAGTAAATGTTGATGCAAATGTTCTGTTTTGAGTTGACACTGGAAAGATTAATGATATAAAATTTTTAACCAAATAATAAAATAATGTAAGAGACATTTTGAAATATAGAGAACTAACTCTATGTGTAATAATAAAATAATATAGAAAATCCTATCATAAATGCGGTGAATTCAAGTGTATACATTTAAGACAAAAAAACCTTTTTAAATTTTTCTGCAGTATTTTATTTATTGTTATTTTTCGAAAAACAAGACCAGTTTTAAATAAAATTGCTCAATGAAGTCTTAATTTCTTGTTTTCTGTTTAAGTTAATTTGGATGATTGTAGCCTATAGTTTAAGGCTATTGTCTTCCTACAATATTATATAAAAAAAATTTGGATTATATGTAAGGTAAGAGTATATAAGCTTGTAACGAAATAATTTGTCATTTTTAACTATAATGTACAATTTCAACTAATCAAATATCAATCCATTTAAACTTCAAGTAGATTAAACTTCATAATTTATCGCTTATTAATTTAAAACGAAAATATCTTATCTTATTATTACTCTGGCAATTTCTTTTCTGCCCTACCCTTATCTTCCTTATTCTTTTATCAAATTCCATGATTCACCCTTCATTTTCAAGCTTATTATGTCTAGGTATGACGAAAAATATACTTACGGTCTAAAAATGTACCGCTAAGGAAACAACAAGCTAGACAAATAACTTGCGAAAAAATACCATAAATTTAAATATAAAGTTTATTAGGCAAACATGTCTGTTTTTACAGATGTTCTTCTAATACTCTAGACATATAATTACCAATGCCACGGGTACAGGGTAACCACGGATTATGGTAACAACGGATGAAATTCCGCAAGGGTCGAGCAAATATTTCATATTCTTAATTTCTTTTAAATACGTAAACATTTTTTTTTATATATAAAATATATATATATTAAATAAAATATTATTCCAGGTTGAAAAAACCAATGTTTTGAAGAGGGATAACTTTGAATAATGATTATCTGTAGACCTTTAACTTCCGCACGTAGTATTTAATAGTATCAACATATTATATAGACATCGTCAGCACATGATCCTACTATATTTGACGGAGACTGACTGACTAACTGAAAAGTATACTACGGTATTATATTGACATCACATCAATACAAAGTTCTACCAAAATTGTGTATATGTAGTTGCCTATACATAGTGTATGTATGTTATTGATAAACGCCGGGGGAAATAAGTAATTAATAATCGAGTGATGGTTATTTATAGTCGATTTCACGAAAAGTATCTTCATGGCAAATAGTTTTCTAGAACTTCAATAAAACGTTCTATTCAATTTCACGGTGAAAAGTCTCAACAAGCCCAAGGGTCGTTAGTGAGCCGTTTAAAGTCTAAAGACGCAAATATTGGGATATTGTAATTGCTAGAAAACAGCCCACTATCGGTCTTTAGACCTATTAATATTTTTTATTAGGTTCTTTATCCTAATTTAGAATATTTTCCCAACATTTCAAAAAACTCCATCGATAATCAAAAACCAGAGGAGACGAGCGGGTTGTTGATGGCTAATGGCAAATCAATCATTTGTGACGGTTCAATGCGATTTTCGTGATCGTCGGGTAAACTTTTTAAAGTGAAAATCAATCCATGTTTATTATGTGTATGTTTATAAACCAAACTGTAACTTTTAATTGCGATGCTAAGAAATAAAATTTGTGGGATTGAATTATTCCATGAAGGATTTTCAGATTGGTACTCATCTTTCAAAATCTTACCTGCAAACTTAAAGAGAGATCTTGGTGCTTTCGTGAAAAAGCAAACTAAAAATTACCAAAATTCAAATATCCTAAACAATATATTGTTTTTTTTTCCTTCCTATTCATCGATGTGGTTAATCAAATCGACATTGATTCATTAGAACCTACTCTAGATCGGCCTATGCCTTTACCTTAATTCCCTTAGAAGTATCAAAGTATAAACATATGTAAATTAATACCGGGTATTCTAAAATTATTTTATGTTATTTGAAGCTTCTTAAAGAAAAAATTAACAAAATCGGTCATTAATATAGAAAGAGATATAAGTATGTATAGACATAAGTCTGTAACCGCCGTGATCTACATAATCTACACTGTAGTTAATTTATTTAAACCTGCATTTCAAAGTTATTTCGAGAAAAGGAATGATAGGTGAGATAACTCATTTTCTTTGGGTTAGGAACCTTTCTTCTGTAATGTGGAGTTCTGGTACCGGAATTAAGCGTGTAAGTGATAGCTAGCGAAAAATAGACATTACAGCTGAAAATAATGACCCAAAATTAGTGGGTTTCAAAAATAATTCCCATGAGATTGAATCAAATGGGTTATCAAAAAAATTGAATTTTTTAACTTTATGACGTCATTAGAATCCAAAAAATTAATTTTGCTCTATCACAGCCAAACTTTATCCAATTTTTATAAACCAAGTATGTAATTCATCTAAATTGGGACCATACTTTTCAAATTTGTGATCAAAATTAACCTAGCTCCTAAAGATTTCAAGAATGTGGAGTCTTTGTCCCGGAATTAAGCATTTAAGTGATAGCTAGAGAAAAATAGACATTACAACTGAAAAGAATAACCCAAAATTAGTGGGTTTAAAAAAACAATCCAATAAGATTGGATCAAATTTGCCTGTGTTGTCAAAAAAATTAGATTTTTAACTTTATGACGTCATCAGAATCAAAAAAAGTAACTTTGCTCTATCACATCCAAATTTTATCCAATTTTGATAAAGCAAATATGTAATTCTACTAAATTTAGACCATAATTTTCAAATTTCTGATCAAAATTAACCTAGCTCTTATAGATTTCAAGAATTTGGAGTCCTGGTCCCGCAAGTAAGCATATACGTGATAGCTAGCGAAAAATAGGCATTACAGCTGAAAAGAATGAACCAAACTTAGTGGGTTTCAAAAAAAATTCCCATCAAATTTACCTGTGTTATAAAAAACATTGAACTTTTTAACTTTATGACGTCATCAGAATCCAAAAAATTAATTTTGCTCTATCACATCCTTTTATCCAATTTTGATCAACCAAGTATGCAATTCTACTAAATTTGGGCTATACTTTTCAAATTTGTGATCAAAATTAACCTAGCTCTTATAAATTTCAAGAATGTGGAGTCCTGGTCCCGAAATTAAGCATATTAGTGATAACTAGAGAAAAATAGACGTTACAGCTGAAAATAATAACCCAAAATTAGTGGGTTTAAAAAAAGCTGAATCGATTAAAAAGTTTTAGTTTCCTTTATTTATAGCACTTTCTTTGGTTTTACCTCACAACCAACAATTAAATGATAATGTGCGATAAAGAACATAGTTCCGATAGCAAACAATTATTACTTTTGTTAATCATTGTATGAGAGATAGAATATTCATATGCTAATGGTTTGAACAAACAAAAGCTATAGTAGCATAACATGTATAAAATAATTTAACATAACAATTTAATTAATAATATACCTCCAAACTAAACGCGATTCATTATTAAATTAATTTATATATATATCTACTACTTATATGCATTATGTTATTACTAATCATTATAATTGTAGGAATCAACTTGAAATATTACCAATAGTGATACAGAATATTCAAATGTGTCTGCAAAGAAATTAAAATACAAGCTGTTCTATGAAATATATTGGTTTTGTGAGAGACCTGAATAAGAATCCAACGTTAGATTACACGAATTCTGTCACGTTTTCCAAAAATCGTGCCATTTTTTATCCGAAATTCCACTTTTGGCAGAAAAACGGAAAACTAAGTCCAAACTGTTATCAAATAGTTGGAAAGCTAAAAAAAATTTGTGAAAAGTGACAGCGCTTATGGACGACTTACATCTATTTTTTAATATGGCTAAACCCATACGATTTGAAGAGAGATTGTGTTCCAGGCAAATAAAACTTTTAATTTTGCACCAGGTTATAATCATTGCCGGCTATAGAAACGTTTTACGTAATAGAATAATACAGCTTCTAATTATTCTAGGAACAATAAAACTATAAACAAAATGAAATGAACAAAATTGGCACATCCTTTATATAGATCTATGCAAATAATTTGAATAAATTTAATTACTCCTTTCCTCTAAAATAATTAGCAATTTTAGTATATCATTATTTCATATTATACCCATCCAATTTACCTTCAAAAACCTTTTTGGCACTATTTGTTTGTATAAATTTTACCTTTAAACTTATAGATACCAACCTGTTTTAATTAAGGATTTGGAGTTATACAAAGTTATTGTTTTTAAAATTTGTTACAAGAGTGATGTATTTTTTTAAACGACAAATAGAATAAATATTTAATAAATATTAATAAAACTATTAGCTGTGACAAATAAATATTTCTTGGGAAATGATTGAAAGTTTCTACAAATAAACAGAGGATTTTTCCCAGAAACATGTGATTAAAAAATTGAAATAAAAATGGTGTCTTCTAAGAAAAATCTTGGGGTGCTTTATCCTTTTCGAAAAAATGATGATAAAGGTAATATTTTAATACCAAGTCACCGGAAAATATATAAATTTGCATTTTCCACTTCATAATTTAATTAAAAAATACTTTGTTATTGAATTGAACACTCATTCATGACTATTGGTAAAATCAAGAATGATTCAAGGCACCGAAAGCTTTTACAAATAGTAATGAGAAAACAGTTATATAACAGTTACGTAACTCATTTATTATTGGTTTTACCGTTTATATCAATATGCTTGAATAAAATGTATTGTATTTTCTACTAAATACATAGTTGGAAGTTGTGGATAGTATTCCCGCCTGTGAACTGTGTCCTTTTATTCCTGTAGAGAGGATATAAACACATACCGATGTTTAGTAAATGCTAGTGTGAATCTACACAATAATGCAAATAAAATGTGTTTCAGGAGCACTGGAATTTAGAAATAGACCAGATAACTATTAAATCAAACGTACGTTAGTCTAGTACATAATGTCTAAATTAGCAGGACAATAGTGCCCCTATTACATTTAAGAAACCTATTAAACTTTACTACCCGTAAAATCCGCCAAAATAGGTACCATTAAATTGGTACCGGTGCTCGGATTACCGGTGACGTAAGGTTAGGAAATGAAATAGAGAGATTCATTTCATTTCACTTGTGTTTTTATCTCCAGGGATAAATATAATTCACTTTCACTTTTTTATTTATTATTTAATTATTTTCTTATGAGAACAACAAGAATTTTTTGCAATTTTAGGGGCCCTACAAACATAATTCATTTTTTAGAATTTTAAAAACTAAAAAAATGGTTTTGGTTTCACCATAACGAGCCCACATCTGAATTCTCCTCCAGGTGATAATCACTTGTAAAAAGCCCTCGTTTAGTTGTCTACTTTTTGCCCACAGAAATACCGGTACACACTGTAAAAGTTGGCGGCAAAAGAAATAAGAACGTAGATTTAGACTATATTATACATACATTTATGTATATATAACGGTATAATGTAAGTGGAAATCCTGGTGATGCCCCGAGGAGCGTTTGGTTTTGTTGAATGTTTTGCGGTAAATAAGGAGATTAATGTTGTAAAATACTATATGTAAATTGTTCATTTTATCTATCCATTTCACTTACACTTATATCAGTAATATATAGTATAAAATATAATATTTTGTACCGTACAGAGTGGCTTTTTTAAGTTGACATAAGCTTCAAACTCAAAAAATAAATTTAATCGAGGAAAATATTAGTTTCAAAGACACACAATTTATACCGGCATTGAAGTCTCTCTAAGTTTTCAGGTTCAATTAAATCCCCCCTCTGATTCATAACGGATAAACATTAGATAAACGCTTTAAATTAGAACACTTTTTGTTTGAAACATTTTTTTTTTTTAACCGAATAGATTAAGCACTAATTAATAGCAAAAATCTAGCTTTTTGTGCGTTTGTCCGTTTTTGTCTAAACTGTACGGTTTGCGGAGAAATTTATCGAATAAAAAGTGTTCATCTATCGATTGCCAATTATAGAGTAGATTGTGCTTTTCAATGAGCTTGAAAACCTTGGTCCTGTTTAATGACTGCGTAAGATGCGCCTACACACTCAACATTTTTTGCTCGTAGCATTTTATCGATGAAAGTTATTTTTTGAGTTTCAAAATGATTCGAATTAATAAAATGTCATCTTAAAAAAGAAGGACACCCTATACATAATGTATTCACTTATTTACTTAAAATTGTTGTTGTTTAATTGTTGTCTATAAAGTGAACACATTCACTTGATTGTTGACCAAAACTGATAGGTATAAAATTAGCGCACAGTTTCTAATTTCCAACCAATCCGACCAACGACCAATCTTACCAGATTGCAAATTTTAATCAATCTAATGGAATATCAATGAGTGCAACAATATATAAAAAATTCGTGTACCTACCAATTACAACTTTAAAAACTCCCACGAAATATTTTTCTTCTGCCAAGCCCAAAGAACAATTCCGTATTATATTGGGTACCTTAGGTGAAAAAGGAAGTTCATAACTATAAATTGGTGAGTTTCATTCTACTTAGCTTGAAACTTATCTACCCAAATCTCATATAAATTAGTTGATATTTTTAAAATTTGGATATGCGATTTTTCGAAAATAAAACAAGTGAAAACAAACAATTGACTAAATTAATTGTTGAAATACCATGCATAGTCAGTGTTGATTACTCTATCACATTACACATACATACATGTGACACATACATAACTGATAATCAAGTATAGTACATATTATAAAATTTCCGCCTAATTGGCGCCCTCACGGGTAAACAGTGATGTTTACGAAAAACGGACCCAAGACCCAATTGACCTATGATGCTCATTTACGAACTTGACCTCAATTTTTACGTCCTGAGTACGCTGTAAAAATTTCAGCTCGATATCTTTTTTCGTTTTTGAGTTATTGTGTCCACAGACGGACGGACGGACGGACGGACAACCGGAAATGGACTAATTAGGTGATTTTATGAACACCTATGACAAAATTTTTTTCCTAGCATCATTATTTTTAAGCGTTACAAACTTGGGACTAAACTTAATATACTATGTATATTTCATATATACATGATATAACAAGACAAACAATAACAAGTAAGTAAAGAAAAATAGGCACTCCTAAATAGCCACACATACATACATGTCGCACACGCATAACTGATATTCCCATATAATACATACTATACAATTTGCGCCTAAAAGTTGTTTATTTTTTTATAAGGAACATTGCGTTACTCGGCCTCACTTTTTACGCCCTGATGACGCTATACAAAATTCAGCTTGATATTTTTTTTTTTCCGTTTTTGAGTTATCGTGTCCACAGACAGACAAACGGGGAGATGGCCTAACAACCGTAAATGGACGAATTGTTGGTGATTTTAAGAACACCTATACCAAAATTTTGTTGGTAGCATCAATATTTTTAAGCGTTACGAACTTGAGACTAAATGTAGTGTCTATATTTCATATATACATGGTATAAAAAAAGGGATGGTACTGATTCACAGACCAAAATATTAACTCACGGATTTTAATGCTACGTACAGTGTTCGTTCCTGAACTTCCTTTTTCATAGACTCCAATGTCTCCCAACACAACCCAGTCCAACATTTAACCACAATATATAAGCATTATACCTACTGCATATATAATACATACATTGTATATAAGTTATTATCCTTCATGACCAATTGTGCAAAAGAAAACAGCAATAATAAGCAGGATCGAAAGGCAATAGTACTATTAGCATATCATCAACATATATAGACCAAGTTCCCATGACAGTAAAAAATCCGCCATATAAGTCATTTAAAAAGTAAAATATACTTTATAAACGTAAAAAGTAAACAGCCTACACTATTTTCGAAAATTAATATCTAATTTTCGAAGAAAAAAAAAAACTTTATTGTCTGTACGGTTTACAAGAAATTATTTATCAAAAACAGTCTTTTTTGCATGGTGGTATGAAGAACTCGTAATAAATATTGGTTTTTTAGTCAATAAGTGGTTTTAAAAATATTTTCATAAAAACCTCTTTTCCAACATTCCTCAAGTTTTAGGCTTTAAAATCCTACAACATTAAGAACTGTGCATAAAAATGAAAACTGTTTTTGGGTAAAAAAGATAGGGTAGAAAAGATCTGACTTTGATAGAAAATTTCTCCTAAACCGTACAGAGAATCGATATTAATTTTTCACGTATACAAGGATGGTTAATTAATAAATAGAATTTCAAATCTTTGGTAACATTTTACTTTATCGAAATACCTTAGAGAATTGGAATGAAAATGATAACAAAAATTTAAAATTTAATTTATCAATAATTCACCCTTGTATAGGTCTTCCGTGAAAAATGCATATCGATTCTCTGTACGGCTTATGAAAAATGTGCCCTTTTTTGTAAAAAATATGATTTTGATAGTTAATTTCTCATTAACCTTTCAGAGAATCGATATGAATTTCGTTTTCTTTTTTTCGGTATCGAAATACTTACGAATTATAAGACCAATAGACCAATATTTTTATTATTAACTTCCCAATATACTGTCTACGAAAGTTATTGTTATAAATCCAAAAATCGCAATTTTTACGTTTCATAGTTAAAACAATCTATTAATGTATTTACTTACGTGTGTTCATGCGTTCGATGCCATTTTATCGTTCATTTTTCTCGCTAACGACAGGTGATAACGATCGCAAATTTAATATTAATCACTGTTAATTAATTGTTAATTATCATAGTTATAGAAAGCCAATAAAACGATAATTTATGACATGATGTTTTCTTTTTTATAAAACTTTTATTTGCAGAAGTATTTACGATTTTAGGAATTTGTATTGTAAAAAATATATTTACAATTGCCGAGTATTAATTTCAGTACTCCTTGCATACAAATCATTTATTTACCCTCGTTCGCGATATGTTAGGCAACCATGGAATATAATTTTCATCATTAACGAAATGTGACATTATAAAAATCATATTTAATTTTTTTCATTCTGAGAAATGAGAAAATATATGGTATGGTATGGACCATAAGGATCGCACTCACATACATGGCTCATTACTGCTTTTTACTGACATGGAAACTTAGTCTAAATACCATAAATCCTTACGAATGAACGCATTGTTTATAAGTAAACAGTAATATTTGCATATTTTTGTAATTGCGTTTCGTTAAAGGATTTAAACTCTTATATAAGGATACAATTTTGTTATATTTTTATTTTTTTTATCTTTATAATAATTATGTTTATCGGAAATAGAGAAGAAAATAAATTATAAAGGATAAAAATATTTATTTATGTCAGTTCTTTGTGTTTTTGATTTTTTTTCTTCTCATTTATCCTTACAAACAAAGGAAGGTTGAAATCTTCCTTTGTTTGTCTCTGTAATTCAACCGTACATGACTTTTTGTATACACGCTTGAATAATTTAATGTTCCGCGCGCAAATCATGAAATAATAATTACCATGAGGCATGTAATTTTTCATACTTAAACAATCGTCAGGAAAAGTATTCGGTAACAACAAGTAGTTGTTTATAGTACAAAAAATTTAGCCCTCGCCCATTTTTGCTTGAAAGCACAACAAACAAACAAACAAACGCACATACGCATTTATAATATTAGTAAATATGGGATTGATCTTATCTATACAGTATGAATAGTAGATACCTTTATCAATATCATTCTTCAAACATTTGTGGAAATCAAGATATACATATTCAACTATTTTGATTGCACCTGAATTTAAATCACAAACAAGTGAAAACAAACAATTGACTGAGTTAATTGTTGAAATACCATGCATAGTCAGTGTTTATTTCTTTATCACATTACACATACAAACATGTGACACATACATAACTGATAATCAAGTATAGTACATATGTAAATGACTTTATAGTGTTCTGCATTACCGACCGACATTTAGTGTATAGTTTGTACACATATTATAAAATTTTCGCATAATTGGCGCCCTCACGGGTAAACAGTGATGTTTACGAAAAAATGTTTCATACAAAAGTTGTTTAATTTTTGATAAGGAACATTTTTTACATTTAAACTTTTGTTCTATCTCTAACGGTTTATAAGACCCAATTGACCTATGATGCTCATTTACGAACTTGACCTCACTTTTTACGTCCTGAGTACGCTGTAAAAATTTCAGCTCGATATCTTTTTTCGTTTTTGAGTTATCGTGTCCACAGACGGACGGACGGACGGACGGACAACCGGAAATGGACTAATTAGGTGATTCTATGAACACCTATGACAAAATTTGTTTCCTAGCATCATTATTTTTAAGCGTTACAAACTTGGGACTAAACTTATAATACTATGTACATTTCATATATACATGGTATAATTATTAATTAGTCTTTGATTGAATAATAGTTATCAAATAATAAAGAAAAAGGGAAGATGTAGTACCTAGAATCAAAATTTACATTTATTTGTCTTTTAAAGCCAGGATTTTAATATCACACTGAAAATTGACTGTTAAATATTAAATTCGATAAAAACATATGAGCCATAATACATGATGTGCAAACCAAAGTACACCATCATTATCCACCATGGTTCACTTCCTAATGTACCTATAATCATCTTCATTGACTATACCTGAAGACGCTCTTTTCGTTACAATTCATTCTAGGGAACGGTATCACAGAATGTATGTCATGGAATCATTTAAAATCCTTTACGTATCTTTTACAGGCATCGACTACTTTGAGAGTCCAACATACTTTGAGCGTTCCCACTTATACTTCGTTTACCCCCACTTTGGCATTTGAAACTTCATCTTTTCAGCTTTTAAAATGGTTTAATATGTTACTAAGCAAAAATCATGTTACTAAGCATAACCACATAGGCAACCAACCTTTAGCCTACCTGCATTCTGATAAAATACCCTTATTTCAAAACAAATTCTGTTCAATGTCAATAACTGCCGATTAACAACAAATTCTCACGGAGACTTTTGACTCTTGGTTTTACACCCTCCCCTAGTATTATTCAGAAGTTTCTTGTACTGTTTGTAAATGAACAGAACGAACAGTATAGAATGACGTATATATCATTAAAACACAAAATTAATTAGTTTCAAATTATAATTACATTCCTAATTAGTTTACATTTCATTGTAATGAATAGAAATTTTTTTGTGAAGTATGAATAGAAATTATTTCAAATTTTCACCAAAAAAAAAACTATTAATATGCAATTTTAGTCTTATCGGACAAAAATATTTTTAAATAATCCTGAATAATAGAAACGTGTCAAATGTATGTCTATGTTGCAGAAATGCTTGCAAAAGTATTAGTACTTTTTTCCTAGCATTTTCTTCATATCATTAAGAACCCTACGGTAGAATGTTTTAAAAGAAGAAAAGTTTAGTATTTTAAACTATAAATTTTAAGACCCCGAACTAAAAAAAGAATGTTATAAATTTGACCACTATGTGTCCCTGTCTGTCTTAGCTAAGTGCGAGTTTAGGGTTCCGTACTCGAATAAACTAAAAATTGGGGATGATTTTAAAAATCGCCTGACTTTGGAAAAGGCTTTAAGAAAAAAGGAAATTTAATGGAGAGTGTTCTTAGATATGTTTAGTACCCGAAAAATTTTTCGGAGAGTTTTTTAAATTTTGTTAATTTCAATTTTTATCTATGGACATTACAGGAGTTTTTCTAAAGGGAACAAATTTTTAATTAAGCCCATTAAAATAATATCAGTTAACCATGACACTGGGTTCATTCCAAAGCTCATTTTATGCCGTAATCTGGAAATCGTATTTTAAATCTTTTTATCTAGTAGTTAGAGAAGTATGCTGGTAATATCACGACAAATATTGACTTCCGATGAGTCCTATAAGTGTGGTTTATCGACGCAATCTAGCAACTTCACCTTCCCACACAGAAAATAAGGCATATGTAAATTGCAAAATTTAGATCATTGGTTGAAATTAGTTAAAGTGCTAAAATAGAACATCGAAAATAGGAATATTGACTTAAGTCACTCAAAAATTTTTAAGTTCTTCTCTTCTTTCCTTCGCCCTTTCTAGGACTTTCTTTTCACCATGTAAGGAAAGCCAAGAAATATTTATATCGTCTGGGAAATTTTGCAGCTAGCGGTTATTGCTTATATTGATTATTTTGACCACAATTCCCACGATATCACAATCGACAATCTAAATTGGAATAAAAAACTTAAATTTTTTAAACACGCAAATTGAGAATCAAAGTTTGAAAGCTTGTGAGTTCTTTTAAACGTCGCGTCGATAGTGTATGAGAATATTACCCTCCGTCGTCAATTATTTTGCAGCTACCTACACAAGGTAGAATAAAAACTAATATAAAGAAAACAAACAATTAATAATAAACATAAAAAACCAATAAAATACTACAATTTTATAGTCGTCATTAAATTAAAACAAATGAATTTAAAAAGATGGTTGAATGGTGGCATAAATGTTTTCTGTATTTTCTTTTTTTTATGATATGTATTTCAATAAATTATCAATTTGTCAAATTTAAAATAATAATGGTTTTAGTTTGACAAAACACAAAATAACAAGAGAAGAGAGAGTATTAGATTTTATGTTTTGAAGTAAGAAAATAAGGTAAAAGGAAAGAAAAACGATGAAACGGAACAAAATGTATTATTCATTCATATAACTTACTGATACCGATATAATGTTTATATATATTTATAAAAAACAAGTGAAAACAAACAATTGACTGAGTTAATTGTTGAAATACCATGAATAATCAGTGTTGATTTCTTTATCACATAACACATACATGCATGTGACACATAGATACATAACTGATATTCAAGTATAGTACATACTATAAATCTTCTACCTAATTGGCGCCCTCGCGGGTAAACAGTGATGTTTACGAAAAAATATTTCAAACAAAAGTTGTTTATTTTGTGATAAGGAAAATTTTTCATAATTAAACTTTTGTTCTATCTCTAACGGTTTACAAGATGGGTCCTACGGACTAAAGACCCAATTGACCTATGTTGCTCATTTACGAACTCGACCTCACTTTTTACGTTCTGAGTACGCTGTAAAAATTTCAGCTCGATATCTTTTTTCGTTTTGAGTTATCGTGTCCACAGACAGGACGGGCGGACGGACGGACAACCGGAAATGGACTAATTAGGTGATTCTTTGAACACCTATAGAAAAATTTTGTGCGTAGCATCAATATTTTTAAGCGTTACAAACTTGGGACTAAACTTAGTATACCTTGCATATTACATATATGCATGGTATAAAAATTTTCATTTCATGTACAAATGATAAGGATTGATAAGGACGACTTCATTTAAGGTTCAAAAGAAGCATTATTTTTCTTGATCCATTAGTGACGGACAAAATTAGTCTTGGTCTTTGTCTAGCAAGAATTGAGATAAAATCAAAATCTAAAGTATTTCTTTGGACCCAATTCATGTTTTTAGTTTCGCAAGAACTTTGCAACACAAATTTTTTTTCTCCTTTCAACATGAATTTTTGTAAAAGTAATCAGAGTGACTATTCATGTTAAAATATAAACACAAATTTTCTTTAAATTAAAGCAAATACAGTAAAAACCATTTTTCTTAAAATTAAAGCAAATACAATAAAAAATAATTTTCTTATTTTGTTTAGCTCTCAGCTGCTGTTATAAGCTTCAAATTTCTAAGAATTGCACCCCGCAAAGAATTTTTACGTTTTTTCGTCGATTTGTGATGATTTTTGCAATTTTTACTCAACAAATAATTTATGTATGAAATATATCATTAATTTCGGAAACAAAATTTTTTGTTGTAACTTGTATCCAACTTTACTCATGAATTTTTGTGCTTCACGGAATATTTCATTATGTGGAGTGTTATAAGTTTGACAGCTATGTTTGTGTCCATCTGTATGTCTGTCTGTGGCATGGTAGAGCCTAAACCGATGAACCGATTTTGGTTTTTTTTTTCGTTTGAAAGATAATTTAATGCAGAGTATTCTCAAGTATGTTTCTAGTGTGAGATAAGAATTCCTTACTCTAAAAAAATTAAAACTTGGCTATGATCATCAAAATCGGCTCAGTTTGGAAGAGGCTTTTAGGAAAAAGGTAATTTAATGGAGAGTGTTTAATGAGCGAGTTTAGGGTTCCGTTGTGGGGAGTCTTTGAAAATTTGGAAATTTCACTTGTTATTGTCGTTTATCCTTGCCGAATCTTATTATTATTTCTACATACTATAATCCAAACTGGAAACAAGTTTTGGGTTTTCGGATTGTGTATACGGACCAAAGCTTTAATAGAAATTATCATAAAACGGAAAATATGAAACATAAAGAAATAAAATGTCTTTAAATATTACCACCATAACGACATATACACATAAAAATGTGAATTTTCGTCACTATAGTTAAGTTAGTTGTATGCTCTGTTTGTTTTTCTTATTATTCGAATGTTGATAATGATAATCTCACACACAAACAAAAAGATAAATATACAAATTTAAACGGATGTGAAAATGAGATTTCATATTTTTCATTTTACGTACATGTGAGATGGGCGTAATCACGATATAGAGACATTAGGTATATTATTAAATTATTATCAGAGATGATTACGGACAATTTTCTATATTGCACTAATGCATATGCATCATGATGGTAATTATAAGTTTAAAGGAGTGACAGGTTTCAAGGCGGGCACAATTAAGCTGTTTAAAAGACTTAATTAGACAATGCTTGCATATAAAGAGCACTCATTGACGTTTAAAGACGTGTTACGTTGAAATTTTCTTTACAAATTTTCTTTGCATTCAACATTTTTATTTGGACTTAATTGCATATATTTTTATTAAGAGCCTTAGTACTTAGGCTGCGACTTCGAATCCAGGCAACGGCTGTGTGAACAATTATAATTAATGGGAGGCGGTAGAATTGATCACATTGTCGTCGCTTGGATAAGAACGAAGTAAGCGACTCCACCCACATCATAAATGTAATTGTAAATATGGATATAGTTAAATAAATAAATATTGACAAATATTGACGTGAGTGGCTTCTGTTATAGTTGTATTTGTCAGAGAAACGGAGGTTAAGCCCCCTTAGTAATATTATATATTTTTATACCTTGTATATATGAAATATATCAAGGAATACTAAGTTTAGTCTCAAGTTAGTAACGCTTAAAAATATTGATGCTAGCAACAAAATTTTGGTAAAGGTGTTCATAAAATCGCCTACTTTGCCCATTTTCGATTGTACGTCTGTCTATCTGTAATTTGATACGATAACTCAGAAAAGAAAATAGATATCAAGCTGAAATTTTCATAGTCTTAGTACGTAAAAAGTGAGGTCGAGTTCAAAAATGGCAAACATATGTTAATTGGGTCATGTTAGAGATAGGACAAAAATTTAAATGTAAAAAATACTCCTTAAAAAAAATAAATAACTTTTGTTTGAAATTACTTGGCTAGTTTCTTTATTTACATGTAAAAATACAAACGATTGCGTAATGAACCCATGATATTTCAACAGTTAACTCAGCCACTTGTTTGTTTTCATTTGTCTATATATATTTAAAACTAGTCCCAAGGGCCAAGGCTCTATTAGAAATTAAGTGGGAGTAGTGAGATGAAAAAGTGCATTGAGAAGTGTAAGGCGGTTAAGTGGTGGAGAACCTTGTGCAATGTGGTGCAATGTGAGTATATTCCATACATATAATCTTAACAATATATCTTAAAAATTATAATTTGACAAATCGGAATCGTCTAGTGGGCACGAGAAACGACTTCTTATACACATAAAAACAATTAAAAGCGTTCACTTTTTCAATACCTTCTTACCTACTAAGTCTTCCTACCTGGCTAATCTGGTACTGGTCACAAACAAATACAATGCCCAAAAATTACCTAATTTTATGTATTTGCATCGTGAGCGTATGTATTTGCCTGATCATAACGAAATGACGACTTGTTGTGAAAACTTGTTGTCTGTTTGTCTGTATGTATGTCAACAAACATCATAATACCAAATAAAGCGTTCGTTAAACTCGTCAATTTTCATTTTGTTTTTTTGTTTTTTGTTCTCTTTATTATTATTGTTATTATGTTTTTGTTTAATAAATTTGTGTTTTATTTAACGGCTTTAGTCAATGCTGTAATTTATTATTGGTATTTTCAACTCTTGTTTCGAAAATTTCGAGTTTTCAGGTTTGTAATTTAATCATAAAATAAACACGTCAATTTTATTTTATTTTTTTTACTTTTTATGAATATTATCTGTATTTTATTTAATGGCGTTAGTCAATCCTGTAATTTAATTTGGCGTTTTCGACTCCTGTTTCGAGAATTTCAACTTATCAGGATGGTAAAAATGGACATTTAATAAGAAAATAGTGTATGATTTCTATCCTTCCTGTACCACAGAACTACAGCTCGTTTTCTGTGGATGACGAAGTCAGTACGTACTTGATTATAAAAGGACTTTTGCTTTTAAAGCTGTAAACTTTCAATCGAAATGATAGAAAATCTAAATTCAACTAGCCATTTTGTTTTGTTTTTTCAAACACGAACCTAAGAACACTTAGATTTTTAAGACGAATATATTGATACCTCAAAAGTCCAAATCCATTGAGGTGTTTGGAAGGTACAAGGAAGGTAATAAAGAAATTTTCAAACAAACATGCATACAAATACATACAAAATACGTGCGAAAACCATAACCACTCCTTAACAGTCGGGTAAAAATAATATAAAAGGATCCCTTCCTTCGGAGGGATAGGCGACATCCTTGTACCTATGTAAACTAACATGTTTAAAAGCATGATCCCGGTAGACTCCTGCTTTTGATTCCGAAAATAACTTTATGTTTAAGGATTACACCTTGACAACAATTCACTGTTCTTTATACATATTTTCGAATAAAGGATCATACGATATTTTGCCACACTAGTAAAACGAGTCGTGTACAATATTGTAAGTGCAGGTAGAAGCATTGATTTTCTAAGAATATATTTTAATATAATTTTCTCTATTTACAAGAAATACCAATTAACGTTTGGAGAGTCTTAGATATTTGACCTGTTGTATTTCTAGTATATAAGTACTGGTAACGTCACGAAAAAGTTGTTTTCAATCCGACGGTTTCTTTTTCAAATTAGGTAGGAATGAAATATATCCGGCATTTGAGATCGGTTGCACCTCTCTCTAGTGAAAATTTCAAATTTAACACTTAGTAGAAAACTTTTAAATGTTTATAATTGTCAGGCAGTTTTGCCGTTGTTAGCACCGCCGCTGTTTAACTAACCCAAGTCCCACGTCCTTTAACGCAACCGTGATTAGGTGCTAGACGTATTTCATCCTTAACTGTCTAGTTCCCATACTATCAGTCCCTTCATGCGACAAAATAAAAAGAACATAATATTTTCTAAGAATTTAATATAATATTCACTATTTACAATATTTTCTTTTCTAAAATGCATCTTTTTTTTTCATAATTCTTTACGTAAATAATCTGATTCTCTGGCACGTGTTGATTCTTTCATTTTCTGTTTATAACAAACGTTACCAGTTCGTTCAAATTGTCGTACAATTTCAATAATATTATATCTGGTTGGTGCACGTCGTTTACCATACACAATACTAAATTCATTACTTACTTTATCGTAATCTTTGATACGATAATATTGTTTTACAATAAATATACGTTCTGGTATTGTGTATTCATCGGAATAATCGTCTAATCTTGGTACAACATTCTCCATTTTCATCCAGATTGATCTTTTTTTTTACTGCACCTTGGACTTCGATTCAAAACTTATTTTTATTAAATTTACTAAATGAAATTTTTTTCCTGTGTAGTTGACATTATGAAAGGGTAAAAAATTATTTTCATGACAAAAAAATATTTTAATGAAATTATTCTACTTTGTTTCTATGGAAAACGAAATAAGAAACAAGAACTGAAACCAAATTTGTATTAGAATGATCTCTAGCTGCTTCAAAATCCTTAAAAGAATGTGCGAGAACCAAGGCAATTTTAATAAAAAAAAAGCTTGATTGTTTTTGTATGAAGTTGGACTAAGTATAAATCAATTCTGAAAATTTTCAGGGGGCGGGGTTTGCCCGATTATTTTAATTAATAAATGACTTCAAAAGTAGGCATATTTAAAATTGGTTTTATGGTAAAATGGTAGATGGATGATATGTTTTCATAGATTTCTTCAAAATCAGTCGGTGGAAATTAAAAAAAAAGCTATTTTAATTAAAGTTTGTTGTGTCCGACTAATTAAGGATGTATGAGCATGGTAGTGGTGACACAAATTTAAAAAATATATACTTTCCAATTTTTATGATGAATTGTGTTATAACTTGACAATATAAGATGAAAAGTAACAATAAAATTTTTCGATATCTGGAGTAATTTTCAAAATATCGAAAATTGAAAATTTTGTTTAATTATTAAGCTTTCGATATTTCGAAAACCAAGGCAGATATCCAAAAATTGTATTCTTATTTTTCGTATACTTATATTCATGAAGTTATAACAAAATGCACATCAAAGTTGAAAATAAAGTACAAATAACTTCAATACTAAATCTAAAATTGCTTTGGTGCTCGTACTACCTTAAGTCAAGTTAGCATGAATGAAAATTATACGAACAGGCATTCTAGACATTCTAGCAATTTATGTGAATGGTATCAAAATCCGAGGACCGGCCAATCTTTCAAAAAAAGCAGCTAAATTACTAACATAACTAAAACCACTTGTAACCGTAAATTACCGAATTCGAAATTCATCGAGTTCATTTGAAATTTATTATCTTTGACGATTTGGGAAGGGGCTGAGGAGATGAAATCTGCAAATGGTGCTATACTGTAGTCTTGTAGGTCGAAATCGATTACCATTTTTTTTTATTGTTGCTCAAAAAAAAATTGAATGTGAATAATAACTATCGATGTTCAATATTTCTGCTCAATGAGGAAATTAAAATTAAAATTATAATTGAATGGTTTTATTTCGTACAACAAAACATGTATAATTCTCGTAATTCTCGTATATTAACCTATATAACCGTAGGCGTTTTATCTAATAGGCTATTTAAAATTGCGTATATAATTTTTCAAAACAGAGTTATTTTAAATATATTTTCATTTAAAACAAAGGGTCATTAAATTGAAATCCTTATCACGATAAACATAAACACACCATGGCAATATCAGATTCAATCAAATTGAACCAAACTTGCAAATGAACAACTGTTTGCCTTTTACTTTTGTCTTTATTGCTACATAATTCATTAGTTTTTTCGTGAAAGCGTTACAAACAAACAAACATCTTTACTTTCACATTTAGAATATATAGGGATAGGGATAATATTACAATTTGTGTTTTTTTTTCGTTCAATTTAGATCATCTTTTATTACATGAACAACAGCTTATGACATCACTTTTCGAATCAAAACAATGTCTAAAATATTTTTTGCTAACTTTGGAAATGTAATTAGAATCACAAGTCACCTTGAAATGATAACTCCAGCTCAACTCATAACTAATCTGATTGATTAGTAATGGATTTTTTTGAACTTGCTAATACTTAACATTCTTCTAATTCGTAGATGGATTTAAACTACACAACATATTATCCCAATTTATCCAGTTCATCAGTGGTACGTAATAATTTTAGTATTATCACCATTTAATAGGTGTGTTGGGGCAAATGTTCTACATTTTCAAGGATCATTTACAGTAACACAGGAATGACTACAAACTATTATAATATAACGTTTATTTTATGCAAACAAAAAGCTTGGTAGTAATGTTTGTAACCTATAGGTAGATACGATTAGACATAAAAAAGAAAATGGCCTAATATACATGAACCACAGATATCTATTCGAAAACTGAGTGACAAAAACCTGTTGTATGGAATAAGTACAGAGTTGCTTCTAAAATACTGTTGGGCAAGAAAACAAAAAAGTATTTATGATGTGCAAAGTAGGTGGACGGGACAACTGAAACAATCGCAGCGCTGCTCTATTCTGAAATAATAACTCACACATTTTATTTCAAATATGAATATTTGTCAATTGTTTACATGTAATTGGTATAGTAAATATCAAATAAAAATTATGAAATCCAAGGAAAAAATCGCAGCTATATCTAAAGAAAAAGTTTACCGTATTGCGAAGAGGATGAAAGATAAGAAAAACGGTTCTTTCCGGAATATAAAATACAGCCAAACTCGAATGAGTGTGATCTGGGCAAACGAGAAAACTCTACAAATGAGAGTAATTTGCCAGTTCCCGTCATTTTAATCATCTAACACCTCTGTAATTGAAGAACAGAAACCTCTATAAGAAATAATCGTTTATCGATCTTTTCCCTTATTGGCCTCTCATAACTGAGACTGCTACTTGATTATACCTTTATAAGTGACAGTCAATCGTATTTGGCATATCATCTATATTATTCATTCTTCAATTTCGTGGAACTTTTTCACATTTTTTTAAATCTAAACCTTTATAAGCCCACTGTTCTTCTTTAGGCTAAAGTCACACGAACGTCCCTTGAGTGTTGAATGTACGTTGATTTAAGCAAACGTTTGTTTAAATTTTGTAGCGTTTGTACCGCTAACAATAAGTCAGCCATCAAATACTTGATGTGAAATATCTGTGATGCAAACACAGTCAGATACAAGGACAATAGAAAAAGACATTTTCATTTTGAACAAAAATAGGGGTATAAAATAAAGCTTAGAAAAGAAAATGAAACCTCACAAAAATACCTTACTATACAACTCCTTTTTCTTTTTTTAAAAGGCATATTTTTTTTATTTTTTTTCTTATCAATTTTTTTCTCTTTCATATTTTTTTCTTGGGATTGTTGTCATAATATTTATTCAAAATATATACGTCGCAGATGGATTGCTATCTGTTCTACATAAACGTTAGTTGTCTAATAAAACAGTTCCGTTATCTAAAACATCTGAAAAACGTTTAGAAGTTTTTCGTAATTAATGAACTTTAATGTGCAAAATTACATAAACGTTTTGCATTTATCAAACCTACACCAAACGTATATTATGACTGCAGATATGTCATTCTCGATTACTTCTAAATTTGGGAAGTAGTTTTATTAAACGTAGCGCAAGGACAATTTAGTTTAACGTTTTTCAACATAAAGGAAAGGTTTTTTAAAACAACTGTCGGTTTTTTAAAGTGATTCGGCAATCTATCTGCGACATATATATGTAAGTAAATATTTGCCGTTTTTATGTGCGTAGAGGTGTGTGTGTGTGTGTGTGTGTGTGTGTGTGTGTGTATGTCAGAATATTGTTAAAGAATAAGGTGGATGATATTTATATCCTTTTTTTACATTCAAAGTATCTGAAAAGAATATGACACCAAATACTGTTTTTTTCTGAATTCAACTTCTTAGCTTTAAATCTCTATAAGGACAAAAAAATCTGATTTTCTAAAATGTTTTAGCTAATAATCCTCTTTATCTATTAAATGTGCTTTGAATAATGGTATTATTTGTTTTCGACCATAAACAAGGAAATTATTACAGAGTTGTTCAATAAGATGTGACCAATTAAATGAATGGGGCGTGTATTATGAAAATATAATTTTATAATAATACTAGGAGATACCCATCCGCTCGCTTTGCTGGGAAATTCCTTCTTTAAAACAAAGACTATCATGTTATAGCCTTCACTTATCCTCTCTTTTGTTCACAATTTTATGCATTTTTTTTTTTTGCCCATGATACTCGCTGACACTGTAACTTTCTATAGATGCAATCATTAAATTAACCTGATTTTTATACCTTTTGCATCAAAATTACCCCATCCACCGAGTTTCATCGAATTCCCACACACAAATTTTTTTTGCGATTTTCTCGATTTTTTCAAAGGACCCCTTATAAAAATTGCAAAAAAACGAAAAATTTTGTTTATCTTCAATTTCGATAAAACTCAAAATATAAGGTAATTTTGACCCAAAAAGTACAAAAATCGTGTACATTTGATGACTGGTCGAATAGTTTTTGTGATACGGACCAAAATCGATCCAAATATTTCGATATCTCAGAAACTCTGCATTCAATCATTAAATAAACCTGATTTTTATACTTTTTGAGTCAAAATTACCCCATCCACCGAGTTTCATCAAATTCCAACACTAAATTTTTTTTTCGTTTTCTCGATTTTTTCAACTAAAAATCGAAAAATTTTTTTAACCTCCAATTTCGATAAAACTCAGTATATAAGGTAATTTTGACCCAGAAAGTACAAAAATCGGATTCATTTGTTGACTGGTCGATTAGTTTTTGAGATATGGACTAAAATGAATCCAAATATTGCGATATCTCAGAAACTCTGCATCCAATCATTAATTTAACCTGATTTTTATACTTTTTGAAACAAAATTACCCCATCCACCGAGTTTCATCAAATTCCAAAACAAAAATTTTTTTTTCGTTTTTCTTGTTTTTTTTTTTTTTTTCAAGGGTACTCCTTAAAAATATTTCAAAAAATCGATTGAACAGCGAATTTTTTGGATACGACTTCAGAGTTTGAAAAACAAGGAGTTTTGTTCAATAACAAATAATTTTATTCTCTTAAAGCTACCATCATATTATTTAATTATCTCGACGTTATCAGTTGCCTTGTCTCAAAACAAGGCAGAATTTCGTCAACTGCTTTGTATATTCAAATTTATGAATTTCCTCTGAAAAGTTTAAGAAATTGCATTGATTTTACAAAAGTTATGGTTTGATATTCATTTTTAATTAAATTTACTTTTCAACATAAATTAAATTTTCAACAAAACCGTTGGTTTTACTTTTACATTTTTATGTTTAAACGTGACTTAGATAAACTATAAAAAAAAACTACACAACCACTTTTCAATGCAGTATTAAAATTTTTATGGTTGAGTAAAAATTACACTGACAAACACCAAAATTGACACACTTGTAAAAGGGAATATAATGCAAAATGAGTTTTAAGAAAAAAATAAATAAAATACCTTTACATACTCAGAAATAAATTTTTATTCAAACTGTATAACTAAGCATGTTTTGATACTTCTATCGGAGTAAGAGAGAACATGCTATTTTAGAAAAAGAAGAAATATAGTTGTCTAAATAGTAGCTAATTAGTGCAGTAAATCACATCTGTGTAGCGAATAAAGAAACCAGCACGACGCGACGCGACGGTTTCAGCACATAGATAAATTGGAAAACATCGCCGTTTGATTCACTTCTGGATTAGACTAAACATTCGTCAAAAAGTATTCTATGTTTATTGTTTTTCGTAAACTAAAAGATCAATTATATCCCATTTAAACTAAAAGCATCCCTAATTTGTTTATTTACATAAATTTAGTTTTTTTTGTAAAGTTACTTTCTGTAGAAAAAATCAGAACTAAAAATGTTCAAAAATGTCTTTCTAAATGGTATGGATTCTTACTCTTTACATGTTAAATATCGACCACTTTGAAAATTTATAGCAGCTAACAAAGACGGTCAATGCTTCTACAAAATTATGTATCCTTCTTTACACAATTTCGAGAAGCTGCTATTATTCTCATGTCGTTAGAAATACCTTAAATGGATATGCGGTGTGCCAATTTCTGTACCTTTCAATGTATACACTTAAAAAATCTTCTTATCATGTCTTAAAACACTTAAATACAAATTTGCTAGAAAGATAACTTTTTAACTCTTATATAAGTTTTATAATCAAAGTAATTTATATTTTAACTGGAAACTAAAAAACAAAAATCGAAAAAAAAAAATTAAATATCGTAAAAACTTAGACAGAGCTAAAGATATAAATATCGATAACTTTATATATTTATATCTTGAAAGTATTATTAAATGTACATACAGACAAATTTAAAGATTGAACGATACTTTTTAAGTTTTGTTTTCGAAACTACAAAAAAAAAAAAAACGAACTTTAACGGTAAAAGTGGTATTATGAGCTTTATAGATAATAGTTGATTGCCTATAGTGAAAAACATCTACCCCAATGATAGTAATCTTTATTATTTATATATAATACCATCACAGAAAGTTGTATAATGACATTTTCGCTACATATGCTCAATTAAGCACCAAGACAATTTTATATTTAGGGTTGAAATTATTTGTACCTTATTTTCAACTTTGATGATGAATTTTGTTATAACTTCCTGAATGTAGACGAAAATAATAGATGTCATTTGCCGTCAGATTTGGGTGCTTCATTCCGGACGCTTAATTTTATTTGACTATTCGTACAATTTAGACCAATGCTTTCATACTTTCAACCTAGAATCAACTTTCTAATTTAAAGTGTTCTATCTCTTCCCGTTTAGGATCTAAATTGGCTATTAAAGAAACCCGAACACCTAGATCAAATCTGATGTCAGGACATGATGTTCCCCATCAAACTCTACAATTTTTTTTGGGTCATTTGTTATAATTTGGCGCCTTTGGCGAAATATTTAGATTAATAAATTAAAATGATCCACCCTGTATACTATTCCTCTAGCCTGTTTTTAGCCAGAGATGCCGCACTGCGGAATTCCGAATAGGTCGAGCTAGTTTGTATTTATTACAATGTTTTCACGTAATCAAAATAAAAGAATTAGAAATTTAAATGAGGGTTCAAAAAACCACATTTACTTTATACCTATGATGATATTATTTGATATTTTCATAAAAATTCATCCAAGCATCTCTTCATTTTCTATCATTATTTCTATCAAGTCTCTCAAAGATCATTAAAAGGATTTGATTGCATAAAATGTTACTAGAAACTATACCTGGATAATATAAAAGGTAGATAGATACACTTTCTATTCTCGCATAATGTTCTAACCATCATAGTTTTATGCAATAAACATGTCTACCATATTTAATGTTTTGCTATTTGTATTTCAATCCACATCGAGTCAAATGTATACCAACAGTTATCGTATCCGTATGTCAGTACTAAGATGCTAAAAAGTCGCTTTTACTTGATGCAGGTTGAAAGAAAATGCGAAATTTCCAAATTTGAGTAAATCAAAATATTATTATTTGAATTGATTTCTCTAATTCTTTTAAAAATTAATAGATTTTTTTGGAAGCGCAGGGAATTCATTTAAAGCTTAACGATATATTTATAATTTTATCAAACACTGTGGTTGTACCTACAACAGCATTAAATTAGGTCAGAAGGTTAGGTTAGGTTAGAGTGGCTGTCCTGGGGTGGGACACACTTAGACCATAGGGTCCGTTAAGGTCAGAAAGTCTGGAAAAAGAAGCCAGAGTTCGATCCTATGTACAACCAAATAACGATTATTCCTCATTTCAAGCAACTTTTGACCGATTTTTCTTTCACATAATCTTTCTCGAATATTTTTAACAAATCGACAAACGAAATCGCGTTCAATCCATCTCTATTTTACGGATCAGAGCCAAACTAGAGAGATCTATTAAATCCATTTCTTCTGCAGATATAAAATGAAAGACAATCTCGCTAGGATCTGTCTCTAAAAAGCGGATAATGGTATTGTAATGTTAAAATTAAAGCGTTGGATGCTCGATATAATATCAAATCAGTTAATTTAAAGAATGAATAGGAGCCCAAACTTTGAATTGTACATGACAATTAAAAACACTTTTTAGTTAAAATCCCAAAGTTTCAGAGATTTTGACCGTTTAAAACATGAGATGATTTTCCCTAAGCTTCCAATTTTGGTCAAAATTAATATCTCGGAAACAAAGCGACATTAAACAAAGTGAAATGAATTTGACAGTTAAAAAAATACCTATTTTGTTGAATTTTCGTTGGTAATTTTTTTGCTGTTAGAGTAGTACTGACTCGCTTAAGACTACCATCGCTTCCGATTCAATTTACAATTCGATGTAATTAATATTTTTCTCCAATTTTCAGAAAATTCATGTTTTCATTCATTTTATTAAAGCTTATCATCGAGACAGCAGCAATGGCATAGCTATTCTCATAAAAAGTCTGCAAAAAAATTGCATTAGTAGAAAACAATTTTAAATAAATGTAAAATTTTCAAGTTGGTCCCAAATAATGGATTGACAGCTTAAACAGCAAAATCCTTACTTAAGTCTTTTTTTTACAAGTCAATATACGTTTTTTACCTCCCGCGCCTATACTTTAAAATATTTCATTTAAATAGATACAATTTTCTTTACAACTTATATATCATAGAATTATTTATCTATATCACGAAAATTGTTGATTTCCATCTAATTCTAAATGAAACTCTTAAGAATATTTGTTTCGAACAAATAAACAACATTTTCAAATATAATTTAAACAGACACACATTTCTATGAGATTCTAGAACATTTTCTATGTCCGTTTTATGTATTCTCCGTTGGTTCATTTAATTGGCTAACTCAACTTACTACATGCTACAGAAAATAGTATAAGTAATGTTTATATCATTTGATATTTAACTGATTTTACGTTTGTTGTAAAGTTAACTGGTTTTTACCTTGTACCTAATAACTTCTTAACTATATCCAATGTCTCCTTAAGAATAGTAGTTGCTTTCTTGTTATATTTTCTAATGATTATAAGAAACTTATTTTTTTACATTGGAAACTTATGTAAGAAAAGGAAATAAAATTGTGTGTCTTTTCGTAGACTATTTATCTGGGTATCCATAAGAGAGCATTCTGAGCGTCAAACGATTTAAAGTGCCCCAACATCTGAGCTAATTGCTTGATTCAAATCCATCATAGAGCGGCGGTGTGGAAATGCCAAAACAAAGTGTTGTTGTCATACTTGTCATTATTGAAGATTCGTAAGAATAAATGTAAAGTGATATGTGATAAGTATTTTTTAAGTTCAGTGAAATCTCGATATTTGTGATATGACAATTTGACATGCAATGTATATTTTTTTGATAAATGTCCCTATTTTCTTTTAATAATCTTTGTTTTTTAATAAATGTTCCTAATTGACCAAAGCAATTACCTCAGATGTTGGCATACCTCTCACTGTACGGAAAAATAAGCGATGCTCAGTCTATGTATATTTCTGTTGAAATAATTTTTTAATAAACGAAAAGTTTAAAAGCTGATTAAAAAAACTATAAACGATATGTTATAAAAATAAATTTTAATTTAGTTTTCTACATTTTAAGAATAATAAATTACATTTAGAGGTAGTTGTGTTGCATCTTCCCGGAAGAGGGTGTCAAACAAACGAAGGGTTATTATCAAATTGCAACGCTTACAATTCCGTTGGAACTAAACGTTCTCAAAATCAATCAAAAAGCATCTCAAAATTTATGGTATTAAGCACAGGACATTGGACTTTTTTTTTAACATCAGCTTTACAAAATTTTTGTCAAAAATTTTCTAGTTGTCCTAAAGAGAAATTTGAAATAATTTGATAGTTTCTCAAACAGACACTATTTTTAGAATAAAAATTGAATCATAAAAAAAAGAAATTCAATACAAATTTTATGAATGAAATCAGATATTTAAAATAATGAATTCAGTTTGTGTTATGGTATAATATAGTACCGTATATAATATCTCTATTCCAATGGTTTTACTACTTAGATACTTTTACAGAGCTTGGAAGAAGCTTGTATCACATACTAGATATAATAAATATTACACAAGTAGCATACATATACCTAGTTTGTGAGCTCTGAAGATGATGTTTTTGTTCTCTCATGGGGTCGACATCTTCGTCGTCATGGGGTGTTTTTCATTCACATTTCTGCTTCTTCTTCTCTCTAAAGTAGTATATATAATGTACAAGAAGTTTGTGAACATTTTCATGTTGTATTATTTATAATTTAGGATAATTATTAGGGCTTACAATACACGCACGGAAACAAGTTTTTTGAGATTAAGGTTACAAAATGGTTTCCAATTAGTTGCAAGCTAGTTTTGCAGACCAAAATTGTCAACTGCTAGTTGCAAACCTTTGTCAACTAAAATGAAATTTCTATGCAAATAAGGTAAATAAAGAAAGCACTTATAGCTGTAGAGGGGCAGATAAAGTAGGTTCAGATTTCTTCGTCTCTCTTATACGTCTACAATTTGTGTTTCTTTCTACCTCTCTCTAGCTATATAGCTCTATGGTATTATCTCTATGGGTTTGTAACATAAATTTCGACCGAGTGTGTTCTAAGATTGTATTCTTCTGGTGTATATTGATAAATGGGTGTATAATACCGTGATATTGAGCTTAAAATAACATAAAAATATTTTTGAAATACACCCTTTAATCACGACACGGCATTCTAGTGGTTTCTGTAGAGACACAGAAGAGTACCATATGACGATGTTGATTAATCTATAGTTAGTAATTAATGCATAGCCTCGTATACTTACCTTTATCTAGAAAAACCCACAGCACTTCATCAAATTGAGTTTCTTGCGAAAAATCTTGTATGATTAATAATAGTTCACATGTTCAATTATTCACTTTTGCCAGGTTACTTTTTCCACAACAAATTTCGTCGATTTTCGGTGTTCAGTTGAAATCATATTTATTTCCCATGCTCAAACCATTCGATCGCTATATTTAAATTAAAGAAATTTTCGCTTTAACAGAAGCTACGGCCCAAAAGTATAGACAATTTTGACATTATGAAATAAATTTCACCTATAAATTTTTATGAACTCTCTGTACATCTGTATATTTAGATGTATAATAATATATGTAAAATATATTTATTTTGTCTGAAATTGAAATATACATGTAAGATATAGAGTCTAATATTTATTATTGTATGCTTCTTCAACACGGCGAACGACTTATTTGAACATCAATATTCGTAGTTCAAGAAATACAAAAAAAAAAAGAAAATTGTCAAAAAGTATTTGAACAACTTTAAACCCATATCTTATATCCAGAAAGTCTTGCTGTCTCCATATGTGTAATAAGCATATTTTGCAAAGAGTTTTTTGATATGTAATTGAAATAATAAACATTTTTCTACAGAAGATATTCTTTAGTACACGTTATTTTAGATAAATCTACTACCGTGCTTTACAAAAGTTGGAATTAAAACTGAAAAACAAAACCAAACCTTGTCTAATAATTTATAGTTTAACGTTACTTTATGTACTGCAATAGAGTTCTCATGAGACTTCACGCACAGGCTAAAAGAAGAAACTTCTGAAAAACGAGCCGAATAGTTGAAGAATATGTGTTGCGCATGTACGTCCACCATGTTGATTTTTTTTAATGTCAATTATCCCATTATTCTGGACGGCTATCTTTGTCCCAACTGCAAAATTCATTAAGATATTTAGTGCAAATGATCTCTTATTGTCTGGTTCGATAGTGGTACCACAAAACTCAGTAACATACTTAGAACAAAACGTGAATGAGCTCATTTTCTTACTGTCACAATATTGGAAAGGCCTAATTCACCGAAACCCAAAATACATTTTTAGATATGGTGTGCGATCTAGGTTTGTTGTAACCATTTGTGGAATAAAACACTTTCCCCAAAATAATTTCATTAATCTTTGATATTTCTAAGAATATCGTAGTTCCCCCAGTGTCTTCATTGCAATACGACTGTTATAAAATACCGAACGAAAATTTATACTTCCGAATTACATTTATTTCGTAATATCTACACACTTCGTAACAGACAAAAACAATTAATTACAAACTTACGTTGTTGTTTTGCTATCTTAAAGTTAAATACTTTTAAAAATGCTTTTGGCAATTTTCGTAATGAAAACTTTAAGTGTTAATTTTAACAATTTGTGTTACTTGATTTTAAACTAAGAATGTATTATTTCTCTTGTTTACAGAAAGAACATTGTTTTCCACCAGCTCCGGACGTAACAAGACGACTTCAATCAGGCACCATTCCGGGAGCTACAACAGCCAATATGAGTGGTAATACTTGTAAGACACCAACGGCAATCAAACAGGAAGTAACATTTTATCGTTCATCACTAACACCAGCAACATGCAGTAATAGTTCAAGTTCAGCCGGAAGCTCGTCAAGTAAGTGACTATAGTCATAATTCGTTTTCTTTGTAGATAAAATGAGTTTTTAGTGTGTAATTTTATGGTAAATAAAAAATTTCTTTTAGAACCATTTTTTATATTTTAAGGGAATATTTTCTGACAATCTAGCTAGTCCCGATAATTAAAAAAATCGATTTTGATTTAAATCATATTTTGGTTTATATTAAAATCTAATAGCATCACTTCCGATAAAAATCACGAAGAAGTTTCTTCAAAAACGACCGTTGAAGTTCGAAATTCGAATATACTTTATTCGTGCTTGAATAGAAATATTTTTTTAAATAGCATTTTTACAATTTTGAAAGATAAAATATATTTATCAAAAAATACTTACTGCAAATATGTGATAAATTATAGCTGAATTACTTTGAATCGTTTAAATTCGCCAAGCGAGAATGGTACTATATTGGTCCCAGTAAATAAATACAATTTAAATCAATATTTTAAAAAAATTAACTTTATTCAAAAAGTTTATAAAATACATTTCATGTAAATAAATTCCTGGGTATATACAATCAGGTAATGAACAGAAAATTTTGGCTAATATACACGTATCATGATTACTTAGAATTCTTCGCCACCTTCGCCTTCACCTTCACCTGAATCCATTCCAACTTCTTCATAATCCTTTTCTAAAGCTGCCAAGTCCTCACGAGCTTCAGAAAATTCACCTTCTTCCATACCCTCACCTACGTACCAATGTACAAATGCTCGTTTTGCATACATTAAATCAAATTTATGATCTAAACGTGCCCAAGCTTCGGCAATGGCAGTTGTATTCGACATCATACACAATGCACGCTGGACTTTTGCTAAATCACCCCCGGGTACTACGGTGGGTGGTTGATAATTAATACCCACTTTAAAACCTGTGGGACACCAATCCACAAATTGGATTGTTCTTTTGGTTTTTATCGTTGCTATGGCAGAATTTACATCTTTTGGGACAACATCTCCACGGTATAACATACAGCATGCCATATATTTACCATGTCTTGGGTCACATTTAACCATTTGATTTGCGGGTTCGTAACATGAATTTGTAATTTCTGCGACGGATAATTGTTCATGATACGCTTTTTCAGCGGAAATTACTGGTGCATATGTAACTAATGGAAAATGTATTCTTGGGTACGGTACCAAATTTGTTTGAAAATCCAAACAATCCACTTTAATTGCCCCATCAAATCTTAAAGATGCTGTAATTGAGGAAACCACTTGGGCAATTAATCTATTTAAATTTGTGTAAGTTGGTCGTTCGATATCTAAATTTCTACGGCAAATATCATAAATAGCTTCATTGTCAACCATAAATCCGCAATCTGAATGTTCCAATGTAGCATGCGTTGTTAATAACGAATTATAAGGTTCCACTACCGCCGTAGAGATTTGTGGTGCTGGATATACGGCAAATTCTAATTTGGATTTTTTACCATAATCAACAGATAACCGTTCCATTAACAATGATGTAAATCCAGAGCCAGTTCCACCACCAAAACAATGAAATATTAGAAAACCTTGTAATCCCGTACATTGGTCAGCTAATTTTCGTAATCGATCTAATACTAAATCTACAATTTCTTTTCCAATTGTATAATGACCACGTGCGTAATTATTTGCTGCATCTTCCTTTCCAGTAATTAACTGTTCTGGATGGAATAACTGCCGATATGTTCCGGTACGTACTTCATCTACTACTGTTGGTTCTAAATCTAAAAATACGGCTCGTGGTACATGTTTTCCGGCCCCGGTTTCACTAAAGAATGTGTTAAAACTGTCATCGCCACCACCAACAGTTTTATCGGATGGCATTTGTCCATCAGGTTGAATTCCATGTTCTAAACAATATAATTCCCAGCATGCGTTACCAATTTGGCAACCAGCTTGTCCAATGTGTACCGATAATACTTCACGCATTGTTGAATATGTTGTGTTTTTTTCGACGGTTAAAAAAGTTATATATATAATAAAAAAAGTGTAAACTCTAGCAACTTGTATAACGATCTGCCAAAAATAAAATTGTTTTCATTTAATGACAACGCGCTTCATTTCACTAAAACATTTTTTTCAAAGTACCCTAATTATTTCTAAATTATTTACTTCCATTACATTAAACAAAGTGGGATGAATTTGAGAGTTAGGAAAGTAATTATTTTGTTGAATGTACTTTAGTAATTTTTTTGCTGTTAGAGTAGTACTTACTTGCTTTAGACTGCTATCGCTACTAATTTAATTCACAGTTTGAAGTAATTAATATTTTTCTCCTATTTCCGGAAAATTCAGATAATTTGAATCAAAACAAGAACAAAGCTTTTTCGAAATACTCCCTTTTAGGAAGTAAAAGCAAAATCGAATTAATTTTACAAAACTGTTTTCCGTGCAACAAATACCCAATTGCATATTGCCTGCGCCAAATTAATTGTTACAATCAAATTGGTATCTTCGTGCGATACGTAAATTCGCACGGAATGATCAATTCCGTTTTTGCCTTTGTGCGGATAATCGTGCCTAAACTTGTACAACTTTTACATTCCGAGAAAACCGTTATACGGAATTCTAGAAATATGTCATCACAACTCTTCCCGAATCGAATTTATTTGTATCGGTATGATCTTGAAGTGTGCTTTGACATATGGAAGTAAATTATAAACTTCTACCCGTTTCTACACAACAGTTTATTTACAAATTTTTGACTTATTTGGTGAAAGTATGGTGCTTTTGAGGGGTAATTAAATTATACACCGCAAATTATTAAGGATTTATAGAAAATTTCGATTTCGTTAAAATTTTATATAGTGTAGATAAATTACAGTTCAGTATGCCTGAAATTTTATCGTTGCATATTGGGCAAGCTGGCCTCCAAATTGGCAACGCATGTTGGGAATTATTTTGCTTAGAACATGGAATCAATCCAAATGGGCAGCTACAAACCGAAACGGCTTATAATGATGATAATTTTAAAGCATTTTTTACGGAATCTGCATCTGGAATGTTTGTTCCACGAGCTGTTTTTGTTGATCTAGAGCCTACAGTGATAGACGAGATTCGTGTTGGACCATACAAAAGACTGTATAGTCCCGATCAATTAATTTCGGGTAAAGAAGATGCTGCTAATAATTATGCACGTGGACATTACACGGTGGGTAAAAGTGTATGCCATGCTGTGGTCGATAGAATTCGACATGCCGCCGATAATTGTGAAGCTCTACAAGGATTTCTAATATTCCATTGTTTTGGTGGTGGAACAGGTTCTGGATTTACATCTTTATTAATGGAGCACCTAACTCGTGATTATGGGAAAAAAATTTCAAAACTAGAAGTATCTGTTTATCCTGCTCCATCTGTATCCACAGCTGTAGTTGAACCATATAATTCCATATTAAATACGCATGCTACTATGGAACATGGAGATTGTTCATTTTTGGTTGATAATGAAGCGATTTATGATATTTGTCGTAAAAATTTAGATATTGAACGCCCAACTTATTTAAATTTAAATCGATTAATTGCCCAAGTAGTCTCTGCCATAACTGCTTCGTTACGATTTGATGGTGCATTAAAAGTCGATTGTTCCGATTTCCAAACAAATTTAGTGCCATATCCTCGAATACATTATCCATTGGTTACGTACGCACCGATTGTTTCATGTGAAAAAGCTTATCATGAGCTAAATACATGTACGGATATCACGAGTGCATGCTTTGAGCCGACCAATCAAATGGTAAAATGTGATACAAAACTTGGAAAATATATGGCTTGTTGTATGCTGTATCGTGGCGATGTCACACCAAAAGATGTTAATTCAGCCATAGCGTTAATTAAATCCAAACGTTCCATACAATTCGTAGATTGGTGCCCTACAGGCTTCAAGGTTGGGTTAAATTTTCAACCACCCACTGTAGTTCCTGGAGGTGATCTTGCTCGTGTTCAACGTGCGTTATGTATGATGGCAAATACAACAGCTATAGCGGAAGCTTGGGCGCGATTAGACTACAAATTTGATTTGATGTATGCCAAACGTGCGTTTATACATTGGTATGTAGGCGAAGGTATGGAAGAAGGTGAATTCTCCGATGCTCGAGAAGATTTAGCTACGTTGGAAAAAGATTATGATGAAGTTGGACAAGATACTAAAGTTGACGAACTAGAAGAAAACCTGGATCAACTTTAAATTGTGAAATAAATTCTTAGTTACATTTGTAAAGTTTTTATTAAATAAAAATTTATTTACATAAACTATCGAAATATTTTTTAAATTGTTAGGGGGTAACATTTGATATAATTTGGATGGTCTTAAAAATTTTGATTCCAAAAGTGTAAAGAAATTTCTACAATTCTTTCCATACTCCAATATTCTAATTATCCGATGCTCGAGAAGATTTAGCTACGTTGGAAAAAGATTATGATGAAATTGGACGACGAACTAGAAGAAAACTTGGATCATTTAAATTTTGAAATAAATTCTTATTGTTAGTTAAATTTGTAAAGTTTTTATTTAATAAAAATTTAGTTACATAGTTAAACTATCAAAATATTTTTTAAATTGTTAAGGTAACATTTGATATCATTTTCTGGTCTTAAAAATTTTTGATTCCAAAAGGGTAAAGAAATTCTTACAATCGTTTTGATGTTCAAATATTCATAGCATCAAAGAATTGCCAAAATCAAAATACTATGAATTTTTGATAAACTACAATAATTGTTTTATCACCAGAAAAATTAGTTTACTCATTTGATCTAACTCGTAATAGTTTCTTATTTTTAAATTTTTTGTGCCCGCCATCACATACTACGACTTGGGTTAAATGATAAAATAGTTTCTGTCGTTAAATTATTGCAGATTTTTAACCTTTTTAGAATCGAAAATTTGTAAACTACTTCCAAACTTCATAAAAATGTTACCTCTAATAAGCACAATAATCACATTCAATTTCACGATAATCTTGTTCTAGAGTTGCTAAGTTTTCAATAGCTTCAATAAATTCACCTTCTTCCATTCCTTCGCTCATATACCAGTGAACAAATGCTCTTTTCATAAACATCATATTAAATTTATGGTTTAAACGTTGCCATGATGGTATTATTGCCGTTGTATTTGCAACTAAGCATACAGCACGACGAGTTCTTGCCAAATCACCACCTGGTACAGCAGTCGGTGGTTGCCAATTAATGCCTACTTTAAATCCTGCTGGAGACCAATCAACAAAGCAAATATTTTTATGACTTTTTATCATAGCAATTGAGGCATTCACATCCTTTGGAACTACATCTCCACGATACATCAAACAGCACGCTATATATTTACCATCTCGTGGATTACACATCACCATTTGATTGGTTGGATCAAAACAGAAGGTCGTGATATCTGGAACATTAATCGTTTCCATAAAAGCTCGATCAACTGGTATAATTGGTGCATAGGATACCACTGGGAAATGTATTCGTGGAAATGGCACTAAATTAGTTTGGAAGTCCGTGCAATCTGCTGACAATCCACCAGCAAACCGTAATGATACCGTTGCTGATGATACAACTTGGGCAATTAATCGATTTAAATTCGTATAAGTTGGACGATCGATAAGCAAGTTTTTACGACATATGTTGTAAATCGCTTCATTATCGTACATGAAATTGCAATTAGATGTGCAAAGGGTGGAATGTGTTCCTAAAACTGCGTTATATGGTTCTACAATTGTTGTCGAAATACATGGCGATGGATAAATTGTTTGCTCTAATAAAATCTTTTTTGGAAAATAACTCGCTAAATTGTCCATTAACAAAGATGTGAAACCAGATCCGGTACCTCCACCAAAACAATGGTACAACATAAAACTTTGTAAGCTACAACATTTTTCTACAATTAATCGAATTCGGTCCATTACTAATTCGATGATTTCACATCCAATACTATAATGGCCACGTGCGTAATTATTTGCCGCATCTTCTTTTCCAGTAATCATCTGATATGGATTAAACAATCTGCCATAACTTCCAAGCCGTATTTCATCAATGACCGTTGGTTCTAAATCTAAAAATAATGCTCGTGGTGTAAATCTACATGCTTCATTTTCATTAAACAATGTTTCAAAACTGGTATCGAAAGGCGAGCCCGGAGTGCAAGGTAATTTTGGCATACATCCATCAGGTGTGATTCCATGTTCCAAACAGAATAATTCCCAACATGCACTACCAATTTGACAACCGGCTTGACCTAGATGGATGGATATAATTTCACGCATTTTTCAAAAATGAAAACTTTTAACCTTAATTTAATTTTAAAAAAAAATATGATAAATTTTATAATCTATTGATTTGCATAATTACTTCCATAGTAACCAGGGACCACCGTATGTTGCCAATTATAACTGCATGGTGGTTTTATTACAAGAATGTATTTTGTAATTACTCCCAAATGAGTACTCAACTTTTTTTAAGGATAAAACTCAGCGTAAGTTTTCTACGTTGTATTATATTTACTATGCATACAAATGATTCATTCATTTAAGACCATCTGTGACTAGGGGTTTCTACTATTTTTTTTCTCTACATACAGTGTTAGAAATTTGTAAATTATTTAAAAATTGGATATTTTCCAAACTTCATTACTAGTCCTCGGACCAGCACTCTTTTGTTAAATGATTAATACATAATTAATTAAGTATTTTTGTTTTGCAATACATATAAAGTTCACTTTTGTTGAATTGTTTAATAATTATGAATGTTATCAAGTGGTCATAGTGTTCGGCTTCGGCCTGTTGGGTTTTTCCAGACCGATAGCTTAAATATAACTTTATCAGGCTCATTTGAAAACGCAGCACTATCGAAAAAAGTAGTCGAGAAAAAGTTTGATAGACTCTGCAAAAGGAAGCCATTCGCGAAGTTTCAAATATATGTATTTAATCATTTAACAAAAAGGGTTCTGTCTTGCGGATTATGTTTTCTTGTCTTATTTCGTATCGATTTGAATTTGGAAGTGAGCTTGAATTGGATAAGAATTAAATTTGTTTACTGTCAATTAAGTCAGGAATTCATTTTTCAATGGAATAACTTTCCAAAATGAATTAATTTTAATATTTTTACCTCAGATTTTAAAATCGTAAGCTTAGGAAAATATTTGGTGCTAACATTAACAAAGGTGTCTAGACCGTTAGCTAAACGATTCAACATCTTCTCGTGGTCGTGGGTGATAAATTTTACACTCTAGCCACAGTTCAAGATTTCTTCGTATCATGATGTATTTTATAAGACTGTTTTTATGATCAGAAGTAAATACATAAATGCAATGAGAATTGCATAAAAATCCAGAAAAATAACACAAATTTCTAATCTTGTACAAAAGTTGTTCATAATAATTATATTATATTTTGTATATTAAAAATGCAAGCATGTGTATAGTTTTTATTTTAGAAAAATGTAAATTTCTATAAAGAAATAGTTTATGAAAAATAGAAAAAAACGAAGTTTATCGAGTAATTTTTAACGATATTTGTTTACGAAAGCACGATTAAAACAACAAGGTTTGTTTTGTTTTCCAACGAAAAATAAGTTGTAGCTACAATGGTTTGTTTTCATAATCATAAATTTACCTAAAAATATCACGCGTTTTTTCTGTGTCTGGATTCTTTTAACTCGTTTTTTAACCTCAAAAAAAAAAACATATTTTATAAAAATTATCTTTAGGTACATTTGAATATTTTCTCTTATACAACCTTTTGTATATTTGTGATACAAAGAGAATCAATAATAAATATTGAAAAAAATTTAGATTATAAAATCTGTCTCTTTTTCTCAACTTTTCTTTTCGAAAACTATACGAAACGATACGAGACCACTTTATACGAGTACGAAGTGATATTGAAAATTAAAATTTTTTGAGATCGATCTGATATGACATTACTTTTTTAACTTTATTCGTTAGAGTTAATTCACTAAAGTAGGTATTGTTCGAATAATCAGATTCTTTTTAGGACATTGTAGAATCTTAAAAATTATAAAAAATTTAATAATGAATCTCGAGCCTAAATCGAAGAGTAATTTAAATAATATGTTTTTCCCTAATAATATGTAAAGCTATATGTGATATAAAAGAAAATTGGATTTTAGAGCATCTTGTATTACCAAACATTACCATTATTGTTACTTAAAAGATGAAATCACCGATTATAGTTATTATTTTCATTTCTCTCTTCACCATTTTATTTCGAAACATTAGCATACAATAAAGGTCGATATTTTTTACCTCTGTGTAATGTTTTTTTTTTGGCGTACGCCAAATGTTAACTAAATTTTGCAAATATTGCTTGTTTTATAAAAGAAGAAATTCATTTTAAATTAAGCAAAAATAGTTGTTTAAGCGTGATAAGGAAATATAATCAAAACTGAGATTATTCGTTGAGTGCTGAAACGAATTTACAATAATATAATTTATTATAAAATATAGGCAATATTATTGCATGAATGATGAAATTGTAGTGTGAAAACTCATATTAATAATACAAAAGATAAGCGCGTAGAACAACCATAAATATTTCTACTATGGAGAGTAGAGCTACGGAAAACCATCTCCGTGTATGAAAAAGTGTGTGCCCAAATGTGTCAATTTGGTGGCGCCACGTTAGCAAGTGGTATAAATTAAACAGTAAAAATGTAAGTTTTCAAAAAGTGCTCAAAGTAAGAAAAGAAAGATAAAGATCTAAAAAAGTTGTTAGAGAACCAAAGAGAAGTTCACATCAAACACTTTTTACTACGCTAGCTCTATTTTGGTGTATTTTTTAGTTACAATTTACTGCTTATCGCTAGATACTTATTCAAATTGTCCCCCATACAAGATGGTTCTGCTTATATCCACCCTTCATAATTTCTACGCGCTGCTTTAAATTCAGTTTTGCTGGCAATGAATGAGCACCATACTTATAGTAACTACTGAAAAAACAACGCAAATTGAATTTTGTGTCGGCTGAATTTATCGTAGATGGAAATATCAATTGGCGACGCATATAGAGAGGCTGGTCTTACACGAATACCATTTCTTATACGAAATTCTTAAATGAAAATGACACACATAAGAAATTTTGAAACTGTCCGCTATGTGTCATATATTTATACCATGTATATGAAATATACGAAGGTATACTAAGTTTAGTCCCAAGTTTGTAACGCTTAAAAATATTGATACCATGAACAAAATTTTGGTATAAGTGTTCATAAAATCACCTAATTAGTCCATTTCCGGTTGTCTGTCTGTCTGTCTGTCCGTCTGTCATCACGATTATTCAAAAACGAAAAGAGATATCAAGTTGAAATTTTTATAGCGTGCTGAGGACGTAAAAAGTGAGGTCAAGTTCGTAAATGAGCAACATAGGTCAATTGGGTCTTGTAAAAAATGTTCCTTATAAAAAAAAAACTTTTGTTTGAAATATTTTTTCGTAAACATCACTGTTTACCCGTGAGAGCGCAAATTATGCGCAAATTGTATAGTATGTATGTTATGGCTATATCAGTTATATATGTGTGACATGTATGTATGTGTAATGTGACAGAGTAATCAACACTGTCTATACATGGTATTTCAACAATTAACTCAGTCAATTGTTTGTTTTCACTTGTCTAATATAAATTTTGTATAAGCAATTCTAATCGTACGTGAGCCCCACACCATTAACTTCATATTGTAGCTTCAATTTTTTTAAATGTGGAGGTCATATGAGACATTCAAACTTAATATTTCTTATACACATAAGATCCTCTATCACGGTATGTGTTTTTCCCATCATGTTTTCTTCGAACTCATTAGAACATAAATATAAAATAAAACAACATTTCTTCTTTTTTTTTTTTTCGGTTTCATTAAGTTACCACATTTTAAACTCGAAATAGAATGAGGAGAGAACAATATCCAGAAATGAGGTGACCCTCACACATACAAGAAGTAGAGCAGATAATGAATATTTTAAAATAGTGTGTATTTCTTCTTATTATACCTCCTAATATTTTTATGAGGTTCTGCCTTGCTGGCTCTTTTACTCGTTAATGTTATGTATGGTGTAATTTTTTATATTTTAAGAATAAACTTTTATCTTTCATTTTAATTTTCTAACAAAAATATTTTACTGTGAATAATATTAAACTAATGATACTTATAGAGCCAGTGTACATTTTAGGAACAAATTTTATCAAGGCAAGAAGGACATTTTCAGATTAGAAATAATTTGTTTTCCTATTTAATGTGCCTGATAAGCATCTTCGGATGAAAAAATTTCTCAGGATTGGCCTTTTTCTAATTATTTCTAGATGTTTAGATGTTGGGTCTAAGCATCAGGGATTAATTTCTCGCTTTGAAATCTGAAAATAGCTTTTCACTGGCTAGAAACTCCAGATAAAATGAATAGCCAAAATGTACTCTGACTCTGGGACTACAGTGTATTCGAATGTTTGATATATCTTTTTAATGCAAAACGTAGACCGGCAGACAACTATTTTATCTATGGCAGTGCTGAGAATTTCGCTGAAGAAGGATTTTTGTCTTGTGACAAACGAAATTTTGTAACTTTAAAAAAACTAAGCTAAATTAATCGATTGCTTAAACTCTTTTGGTTGTTTTAATTTTGACGTAAGACACATCATTAAAGCGTTTCATTTGTTATTGTATGAATAAAACAACTGTTGTCAAAGTTTCGACTTCTCTCATTAGTTTTCCTCCTTTGAATAATTAATTTTTTATACGCTAGCATGCGCATGTGTTTTTAAAATTACATCGCTACAGTCCAATAATAACAAGTGAAAACAAACAATTGACTGAGTTAATTAATGAAATACCATATACAGACAACATATACGATTACTTAATCTTATTTTTTACGTCGTGTACGTAAAGAAAGATAGCCACTCTTGCACACAAAGTAATACGAGTATCTTTCATCTCACTTCTTCAGTGTACATAGTAATAAACAAACACATACATAATACAAAACATGTATACTTAATACAATACAATACACGTATACATACAATACAATTTGTTCTTACCTAATTTCCACCCTCGCTGGTAAACGGTGATGTTCTATCCTTAATGGTTACAAAATGGGCCCTACGGACCTAAAACAGAATTGACCAACTTTGCTCTTTTACGAACTAGACCTCACTTTTTACGTTCTGATTACGTTATAAAAATTTCAGCTCGATACATCTTTTCGTTTTTAAGTTATCGTGTTGACAGACGGACGGACAACCGGAAATGGACTAATATATGAACAGCTATGCCAAAATTTTGTTCGTAGCATCACTATTTTTAAACGATACAAACTTGGTACTAAACCTAATATACCTTGATATACATCACATATACATGGTATACAAATTTGTACTGTACTGGACCTCCAATGCAGTTATTTTTAAACAAGACTTGTGTATAAATTGTTTGATATATTTTATTTTTTCCTAATCCAATAAATAATTAAAATGTTGCATAGTTTTTGATGAGGTTTACATAATTTATTACGCTTGATATTATTTATTTTAAAAATTGGCAAACAATGCAGTTTAATTTAGTAATTGTGATTACTACGTCGCAACAAAATGAATAAATAATTAATTTTTATCTTTAGCATTGTTATAGAACTTAACTTTAAAATTGGACTTTCTGATAATAAAAGTTTAGTAGCATGGGCAACCCATGGAAAACTGAACTATATATCAGGATATCTCCGATGATTTATTATGATAAAAAAAAATGATAAAACTGAGATTATTATAGATCTAGTTATATATTACTGGATGCACACTTGTTCGACTGTGTAGATCTATTTACATCACAATGGACACTTTTTGCACCAACAACGCACATCTAGTACATCTAAAACCTTTGGTTTGCCGTCAATTTACGGTGTGTCATACTTTTTCAAATTAAATAAACAAAATAGCCAGAGATTGGTCGCATGTTCGCATTTCTGTTCTCATTTTGTTGAACCATTTGAAGCATAACTTCGATTAGCATAAGTTAGATAGATAGAAGGGCTTTAAAAGCTATCATTTAGCATAGGATACTAAAGAATATATTTTGCTTATTTCAATACGGATCCATTGTTCCAATATAAGCAACGCATATCACTTGATCCTTCTTGTTTATGCCGGCTTTGAGTATCGTTATTTAAATTCACTGCAGAAAATTCGTGACCTAATTTTTTTTAAACATTATTTCATGTTGTTACTACATTTATTTTTTTTTATTACATAAGACGTAAAAAGAAAAATCACTTGGTATTATAAATTTTATTTTCTTCCGTAAGGGAGAAAGTGTTAACATAATTTCTCTTGTCTTGTTATAGTAGAAGATGAGGATTTTCAATATATATATATATATATATATATATATATATATATATATATATTATAACAACTACAAATAACGTAGTACTACATAACCTCCGTCATTAAAATTTTTATATTCTTAATTTAATATAATCAAATACCTGGAGATTTATATTCATGAAGAAAGAAAAGATGAAGACGGGGCGAAAAAAGTCCATGCAATTAAAAAGCACCTCTGGATGTGATGAAATAAAGAAATATGTTTAGGAGGAAAAATTTTTATTAAATTAAATTTTAAAAAAATACATACCGAGTGGCTACAATAAACGAATAGATTGATTCATATCTTCTCTACCAAACGTTGGAATAAAACATCTCAGTCATGCTCTTTGAAATTAGCAATAGAATATTTGACAGTATTAAAAATATTAGTGACTAGTAATTATCCACCCGATTCGTTGGGTAACTTGAATTTTAAATACATAAAAATACTTCAGACAATTCTCTTAAATTACTAGCTATGCCTCCGTTTTTTATCCCCATCGGGGTAGAATTTCGTAAAATCCTATCTTATCGTATTCCTATGCCATACAAAAAACACACTCTCTAAGATTCAGCTCTCTACGATCAACAATTAGGCTGTGGGTGGATCTGATCATGTATTTTAAAATGTATTTGAAATGATCAGACAAAAAAAATAATGAATTATTTATTCAAAAAATTGAAAAAAAAAACCTAAAATTTTTTTTAGTTGCAATCTCATGATCGTCGTTGTACGAAATACAAAGTTACTAGTACTTAAATCTCAATGTAATATTAATGTTACTGAGATTTAAGGCAAATTTCATTTTTGAGTCGGCCATATCCAGCCTGATCATAAGTCTACAATTCAAAAATTCGAATCATTGACGATTATATGAGTACCTTCCAACATTTCTCCACAATCGATTCAAAATATCGTGCAGGATTGTAGGTTATATTCTAAAAAATACTTATCGAATCATTAAATGAATTCGATTCTTGCATATTATGGGTCAAAATTGTCTTTCTTGTACACCAAACTTCATCAAATTCAAGAAATTATGTTTCGATTTTTTCACAAAAAATAATTCTTAAATTGCAAACAAAATGGAATTTTTTTGTTTCGATTTGAATAACAATCATTATCTAAACTAATTTTGACCCAGAAATTACAAAATTCGGGTCCGTTTGACGATAGGTCGAATATTTACTGAGTTTGAAATGTAGCCTAATTCGTAAACGAAAAATGTACGTGCTTTCTCAATTTATGGAAACAGTAATATAAATAATCTTATAAAACAGAAAACAACAAAATCAAAAATAAAATTCGACTCGAAAAATATTCAACAATTATAGAAGGAAGGAGGGATTGAAAAGAAAATTTGATTTCATCACAATAAAAAAGTCAAATTATTGTCAATGCTATCAGACCGATGGCCCATAATGTAGCAAAATGTCTATGAATTTTTTTGTTTCCCATTTAGAGAATCGATAAAGAAAAGGTAATAAAAAAACAGGATGTGTTAATAGAGGCTCGAGTGTCGAATTTATGAAAATCGAGTTTTATACTGTCATGGGAATTGAACAATGGAATGTAATTTTCCGATTTTTCTACTCTTTCGATAGATCTTTACATTATGTACTTTATTTCTTCGGTATAATGATGTAAATCAATTTCCATAAATTCGATTCTCGATCCACAATTAAAACTTTATTTTTTTTATGGCTAGGCATAACCAATAATCAATTTTCTATATAGCAGATCAATTTTCTATATAGCAGACAATAATAATCACTGAAATTTCAGTTCATTATAGGCTCACGGTCTATATTGTGAGTGGGTAATTGAACTTGAAATTCAAGGGATAAAAATAAAATACAATAATTATTTAAAATGTGATGGAGAAAGTATATATTTAAATAAATACAACTGTAGTTAAAATATCATCCATGTAATGTTTAATGAACAGCTTTATCGTATAACTTACAGGGTTATTTGGAATACTTGAATCATTTCATTAAGGTTTTTGTCTCACTATTAGCATAAAGTCGATTGACCGTCACTAACTCTAGAAAAACTAAATCAAAGTTCGGAATTAATCTGGAGAGCATAGGAGGCGTAGTGTTTTTATTAAGATTTTTAGTTCTAGCAAAAAGTCTAACTGAAACAAATTCTCCATTTTTAGTCCATAATATAGCAAAATATATCGGGCAGATAGGATGCAATCGTGGATGCAATAAGTCACTTGCGCTTGAAATACCATTAATGACTTTTTGACTAAACATGGCGTATTAAAGACAACTTGCTATTGTGTCGCCAGACTCTTATTACAGTTGCTCAAATATTTCTGAAAATTTAAGGTATTAATTTTAGAAGTCAAATTGTCTGTTTGCTGTTTTTTTGGTTTTAACTACCAACCAGCAAACAAATATCAATTACGAAAATTTGGGCCAGTTCATCTCATAGTAATGCTGACGAATGGGAAGGGTTTTTCGCTAGTACTTATTGAAAATTGATGCAAAAAAATTAAATCAACCTGTATTAAATAATTTTTATAAAATTTTTTAACGACCAGTCAGTCAGTAAGTACACACACATATAATATATACACACACTGACACACATTTTTATAGATTATACGGTTATTTATTTTTTATAGGCTTTTTTTAACAAGTAATAAAAAATTATTATACTAAAAAATAATGATTTTGTTGCTGTATTTTTTTTTTTTTTTTTGGAAAAATTTATAGCATCATACTTTTCTTGGATCATCAAACATTTTAAATTCAATTAAAATATTTTTTTTTGCATCGTGTAATAAAATAATACTAAAATGATTATGTTTATTTTGTTATAATTATACAACAGTATTTGTGCAAGTTTGGGTATTCGTTGTGTGCGTAGTCATGGTAGGGATAATAAAATCGATGCCAGCGCTTTAAGTGAAAAATTTTGGAGATAAAGTGGGCTGTTATGACTAATTTGCAATTATTTACATGTTAATGATATAGAAACTGTCAAATTAAAATGATTGAAAAACACTAATTAATTAAACTTAATGCATTAAAAATTGTGAAAATAAGAAATCAAATTGTACAAATATTATTTTTCAAATGTTAATTATCGTAATTATTTATTTAAATTTGTGAAACAAGAATATTAAATTTTAAATGTAAGTTTTCAATGCAATCCACACAATTATATATGCATCCATTAATTCTATAATTAAAGTAGTGTATCGTTGTCATGGAAACGAAATTCACGCTCGGAGCGAATACAACTGCGATCACAACGCATGTTTTACGATCGTTGAACAGACGTTTGTTAGACTGATCGTATGTTAAACGATGCTATAACGTGGGTTGTGTGGAAATTGACGCTAGACACAGTGTATTTTTTGAAAGATATCGCTCAATCAATATTTTTGAAAAGCCATAGCCCATCAGCACTCGCGCTATGAGCATTTTGCTCACGATCGATTTAAAACATAAATAACTTTTATTTTTCAAATGGTATAAAAGGTTTCAAGAATGTGGACTCCTGTGAAAAAATTGACATCACAGCTGAAAAGAATGACCCAAAATTAGTTGGTTTCAAAAAAAAAATTCCAATAAGATCGGATCAAATTTGCCTTTATTATCCAAAAAATCGAATTTTTTAACTTTATGACGTCATCATAAACCAAAAAATTTAGTTTTTCTCTATCACATCCAAATTTTATCCAATTTTGATAAACCAAAAATGTAATCCTACTAAATTTCGGGTCGAAGTTTTCAAATTTGTAATCAAAATTAACCTAGCTCTAATAGGTTTCAAGAATGCGGAGGCCTGGTACCAAAATTAAGCACAGGAGTGACAGCTAACGAAAAATTGATATCACAGTTGAAAATAATGACCAATAATTAATGGCTTTCAAAAAAAGTTCCAATAAGATCGAATCAAATTTGCCTGTATTATCCAAAATATCGATTCTTTTTACTTTATGACGTCATCAGAATCCAGAAAATTAAATTTTACAACGAAGTTTATTACATATTTGAGATCCAAGATATTTCTGCGATTTCATATTTTCGTCACCAATTCACAAACAAACACAAAAACACTAGCTATATATCCACAAAGTAACAGTACAAAAGGGAACAATAACATTTCCATACTTAAAATAATAAATCCTTGTGTAAATTGTTGTACTGGTCTATGTATCAACATTGATTCGTAAATAAATTTTGAAAATCCAAATTGTTGTAAATACAAAAGATTGTGGATATGATCAGAAATAAAAGGATGACCTTTATGATAAATAAAAAATATAGGAGTCATAACAATTGTGTAGTCAATTTTATGAATTTTCAATATTTTATACTTCCCATCATAAAATTGATTCAATTTATGATTCATGTAAAGATTATATGTATGACGTGGAACTACCAAAATATGATCCAATTGATTTAAAAAATTATCCCAATCGTCCAGTTGTGTTACATTGGTAACAATTACTTCACTGTTATTATTAAAAATTGATCGAACGGTATGCTCCAGAATTTTGGGTGATACTATTCTTAATCCACTTTCTTCAATATCTTGCAATGTGTTGATTGTTTGCTGTATAAATGGAGCGGTAACTTTGCTAATTAATCGACAATTAAAAGTTGTTGTTAAAACAATTCCATAAAGTAACCAAAGAATGATCATGTATCGAATCGCATTTGTTTTCAATGGAAATCTTGTACCGGTACCTAAAAATATTTTCTTAGTTAATATTTAAGGAGGATGAATACAAAGGATTGAATAATACTAGGGATTTCAATAAAACTTTATAAATACATTTTTTGATTTACAAAGTTTCCAAAAATCACAAAAAATTCGTTATCGAACTTTTTATTATTATTTTATCGTTCAAATTTGGTTGAAAAAATGATCAATCATACTGGTGATCCTTTTAAATTGAATATTTCTCTATCAAAAAATCTAGAGAGCGTGATAAAAAACTATGTCAAATATTTAGACAATCTTGTAGTTTATAATAACACCATAAAAATATAAAGTTGTCGATGATATAAAAACAAAGTTTTAATTTAATTATGAGTTCATCGCAGATCCATCATTTGATGAACAGAGGCGACTATAGTTAGATTATTGACGATTGAAGAGAGGTGTCTTAATTATCAAATTTATAGGCAGCACTTGCACACAATATACTATATATTTTTGTAGTTGTGTGGTATTTTAAAGCTAAAAATAACACATTATTAGACTACAAAGCATGTATTTGGTTCATATGCATGTACCGTGCAATAAACCAAAACTTTTTTTACAATACTGTAGGGAAACAAACACCTTAAATAAGCTCTCTGCACTAAGGTACGAATACTTGATCGCTCTATCTTCCGAGGTTAACCTTTTTCTAACTAAGATGATCGGGTTAATTTGAAGCTCTATAGGCTTTAGAATAATTCTACAGTAAACCTAAAACTGAAAAATAAAAGCTTACCCAAACTTATTTGCAATAAAGTCGATACAACTTGAAAATAAACACAATGCTTAAAATGTGGCCGTGCAATTAACCATAAAACAATTGTACCAAATAGGAAAACAACACCAACATATAACCACACGGTTATCGATAATGTAAACATGGCATTTTTCCAAAATATCGGTGGATTTTGTGAGGGCACAACAAAGATATATTCATCAATAATTATATACGGTGATATTCGATAATTTTGTAAATCGATTGTATCATTTAACAAACTCAAACAATTAAGTAACAAAAAATTATTAATTCCTCGTTTAACTTGATAATTATTATATGCAATTGTATGATTTACATGTAATGTTTCACTTACTAACATCAGCGCCAAGTGATAAATACGCCGTATAAAGTAATTAAAGCGCTGAAATGAACATACATTATTCGTAAGTGGAATTTTCGAAAAATCTAACACTGTTGTTTTATGATAATTAATTTTTTTAATATCTTTACAGTTTCCAAGACTTTTAAGAGACATCTCGCCATTGAAAATAACGTCACCTGTGTGTATGAAATTATTTGATAGTATTAAAAAATTTGTTATAAAATAACTCCAAATAATCTCAACCAATTCTTGTAGACTATGATTCCAATATTCTGGAATAATAAATAAATATTTTTCTAGTGAATTCCAACCACTTCGACGTTGTAAGCGTTCAAGTTCCAACTGAATCTCTTCCAAATGATTAAACAAAAGAATATAACTTGGTATTAAATACATATTCGTATCAGATATTAAATATTCCGTGCCATCTAAATTAATCTGCGTAAAATTTAAATTTAATGTGTGAATTAATTTATTACTTAAGTCAGAATTATTTTGATTAAATTTCATAATTAAATAATTTTCTAAATACATCTCACATAATTTTATAATACAATTATTAATTTTAGAATTTTTTTCAATTTCAATTAATTTGTGACTGTTGATTACTGGAACTATTAATAAAAGTATAACGATTTTCATTGTTCGTTGTTAGAAAATGAATTGTATCACGGTTGTATAGTGAAAAAAATAATATTTCATGTTTAATAATCCAATTATTTTTAAACACTCAAGCGTCAATCAAACTTTAATTTTTAGTTTATGTCATTATTATTCAATCACTTGAAATTTAAATACATTATTTTCGATTTTTTTCCAATCATTATTTTTTTTTTTTAGTGAAACATAATAGTCAAGAGAATACAGGTGAAAAAATGTTCAATTAGGCTTTCATCACTATGAACCATACGTATATGGCTGCCAAATCAAAATATCAGAAAATGTCGTAGGACAGCGAGCATGCACTCGCTGACGACTTAAAATACCTACGCAACCCTTATTGGATCCGGTAAAATTCTTCACTGAGCATGAACAATTTTCGCAAGGAAAATTTTTCCAGGACCCTGTTCAAAAAATGCTCCTGAACGTAAAAGGTCAGGAATTGCTGGTGGGGCGCTCGGTAGGATATTGTTGTATAAACTAATTTTATTTAAACAAATAAATAACATATAATTAGGGTCAAAATTAACAAAATATATTCTTAGACATTTTTTCTCTAAGACCTCCGACATCCCGCAAGTGCTAATTGTTAAGAGATCTCACGAAAAACCACCCAAAAATAACGATTTTCTGCTCTTTACATGCTGGAAAGATGGGATTTTCATCAATCGACTTCGAAATAAAGTCAAATTAACAGAAAAGTTAAGTTGTCGAAAATTTCATTTTCCACAACGAAACTACCCGTGAATCTCGAAAAACCGTCTTTTCGAGATGTTGTTGAGTAATTTTTATACTACAAATAAAAATTTTGTGACGTAATTTATGGATAGCCCCATATCTATAAAGTTATAATTAATCATGACAATCGTTTCCATGCTGTTAAAAAGCCGAGTTTATTCCTTAATAAATGTAATTTGTTTTGTCGGTGTCCATACAGACAACATATCCTGAATAATTGATTCAAAGTTAAACCGATAAAACAATCAATAATAGATCAAAACATTTAAATTATTCATAGAAACAAATCATATAAGATACCTATGTTTTATTTACTATGTAGGTGAATAGAAAGGTACCTACTGTTTATCAGAGAGACTGAAAATCATTTTAAATGTATGTCATACTCGCAGTTCAACTTACAGAAGGAAATCATGACGATTGTCGTCTCTATGTATTCTCAATTCTCAAAACATTCTTGAATTTACATTTGAAACAGTATTTTAATATTAAAAGTCAAGTCAAATATGTCAGAATACCTGTTGATAATACGCTTGTTATATATACATTATGTAAACGATGTATACATATTTGTACAGGATGTCACACACACACACTTTGGCTAGGGTCACATTTGGCATAAAAAAAACTGTTATGATTGCGTCAGTTTCACTAATAGTATCAAAGCATATCACTGGAGATCATAGGCATATAATAATTGACTGAAGAAGTGGGTGTGATCTGCCCAGACTCGATAAAAAGAGAACGATGCCCTGACGTATGTTTTTTTCTTTTTAGTTGCGTTTGCGTATTAACAGTCTTGGACAAATGGTTACTGTAAGTGGACAAGTGCGCCAGTAAGTCACGCCCAAAAAAGAGACAAAACGCACGTCAGAGTATCGTTCTCTTTTTACCGAGTCTGGAATCTCACTTACACGATCGTCCGTTACTAGCGTAGTCTATTCTTACATGTCTATGCTGGAGATAGTCGAAATGAATATTCCTATTAGCATTCTTTTTAATTAATATTGTATCATAAAAAATATCAACAATAATCAAAAAACTTTGACGTTCAAATTAGTACATAACATTAAGTAAACAATCCTAAATTACAAATTCCTGTTAATATTATAAAATCACAAAATTTCAAAATCACACGGAGTTAAACTTAATATCGAAAATTTTTAATCTCGCTGCTTAAATACAATAGAGGAAATGCTCAACTCAAAACAGGCTCAAATCAAAATTTTAAAACTAAACGGCTTAAGGTTTTTGAGAATTAAGTAAAATAAATGTAAAATGAATCCAACGATTCTCCAAATGGATACTTCCGTTTAATAAAGAGTTTATATAAAAAATATACTTTATATAACGGAATAATTTGTATAGAAAATTGAAAAGGATTTTTGTTTGGTAGTGATCCTTATAAAGTGATCATTGAATGATGTTTGAGAGTGAAATCTGACTTAAATTTAACTAAATAAAGTACATGCGATAAATTAGCTTGCTAGATTAGACATAACTTTTAGAAACTTTAGTCATTTAGGTCCATAGTTCTGTTACCTTCTGTATATGTTTATATGTATATTGAATTGTGTTCTGTCTACTTTAGATGTATATTATTTGGTCGACATTCAAAATACATGGTATATATTAGGTATATCAAAGTACTGTCGTATATCATATCAAACGAACAAACCGAACGAACAAACCGAAGAACCCCCGGTGAAGCTCAAAACCACTCTTCTTGTTGTTGATCACTCTACCAATTTATGTTGGTTGCATGTAGTCCCCATATTTTGAACATTGTTTGTCAGAACTTTGAGAACATTTAAGTGTATATACAGATGATTTTCAAGAAACTTTCCACCTTTATATTTCGAAACAGGGAATAGAAAATTTAGAAAATGCGAACACAGATTCTGTCTGTTTCTTATTAAAAATACGGTATTCAGTTGTTTAAGATGAGTACGGTTTCAGGGACAAACAGGAGTCAACATTGTTTTTTTTAATGGAACTATGTATTTTTATAACATAATTTTGTTGAAGAAAAAAAAAAAAGAAAGTTTTTACACCTCAATTTAAGATGTTTTCAGTTTAAAATTTGCATTTCCCCTAGTGAAAAGTGATCCAATTTCAGATTTCTTTCCTTGTAACTCTGTAAATTAGAATGTTATCAACACTTTCGCTTTTCGAATGTCCAATGTTAGTTTGAAACATTCCATTTACGATATGAATTGTTTAATTAACGCCCAACACTCATAATTCTGTAATAACTGTGTAAAAGTTCGAGGAATTTGTGAGCATTAGGGGTAGACTAAAACGTGTGTATCATTGTAGCGTGCATTCAGTGTAGAACACGCCATTTAATTTCTTTTTGAGGGATTTTCTTAGAAGTCACGTCTATAACAACAAACCTGCAACGTCGAAGCACCTAAAAGATAACATCTGCCAAAGCTGTAGTCAAAATAACTCGCAACATGCCAAAAGTCATTGAAAATTACCTCGGACGAATTAAGTGTTGCAGATAGTCCAGAGCCGACCATTTGACCCATATTAAATGGAAACTAAGATAATAAATATTGCATATTATGCGTATATCTTTTTTTTAAGTAAAAACAAGGAAACTCAATTTGGATCATCCTATATAAAGGTAAAAACTTTTCAAAAAACCACTCTGTATATGTTATCACGTCTAAACATACAAACAATATTCAAGAATAATGTACTTGAGCAACAATTACATTAAATTCAAATTTAAACGGAATTGAATTGGAAATCAATGGATCTTTTGTTCAAATGCTTTTTGTTGAACATAAAAAAATACGGTTAAAAAATAATAAGAAATACATTTATTAGCTTTGAACTTAAAAGACAGAATGAAATTAGGAAAAAAATTTAATAATCATACAATCTAAGATATAGCTATCACGTCATTGTTCTTAGGAACAGGTGTGTGAAGGGCAATACAAGTGGATCCAGTCGGAAGAACCTTTTTGTTATTAATTTTATCCAATTTTGATATACAAAGTATGTAATTCTACTAATTTTTTCCTGGTCTCGAAATTAAGCACATAAGTGATAGCTAGTGAAAAACAGACATCACAGCTGAAAAGATTGACCCAAAATTAGTGGATTTCAAAAAAAATTTCAATAAGATCGTGTCAAATTTGCCGTGTTATCAAAAAAATCGAATTTTTCAACTGAAATATAATGCTTGGACAATATCAGTTCTTGAAGTAGCCAGACAATATTTAGAAGTGGAAACATGATTTTCGTAATTTATGGGCGAACCTCAGTTAATAGATTTCTTTAAAATTGAAACAAAAATTTGTATAAAAACTTCGTTTTTGACCAATTTCGTAAAATAAACATTAAAACTTAACTCTTATTGCTTTCAGGGATTGATTTATCACAACGCCATTGGTGGGTAATTGTCACAGTATTATTATTGGCGGCAGCTGCAGGTGTTGGTGTACCAATAGCGATGCGTATAAGTGCTGGTGCCTCGTTAGAAGAACGTATGGAGTTCGCATCACGTTTATTACAAGAAGTGCCTCTAATTGATGGTCACAATGACTTACCGTGGAACATACGAAAATTTTTACATAATCGTCTTAAAGATTTTAAATTTGGTGATGATTTACGTAATATATCACCATGGTCACAAAGTGCTTGGTCTCATACGGATTTACCACGTTTAAAACAAGGACATGTTGCTGCTCAAGTAAGTACAGAAAAATTAATTTATTATAAAACAAACACTTACTTATAGGATATTCAAATATGTTTGAAAAAGTACTTCAAAATTTTGATTTTCCTAATAAAAAGCCACAAAAAAATATATTTCGGCAAAATTAATTAATATTTAATGCATATAATTTTTGCCTATATGATGTTACGTCATGACGATTCGTGTTATAGGACACGTGATATACAGATTAAAAATTACGACTTTTAGTTTTAATATAATAAAACAATAATGTGCTTTTGTAATTCAAAATCAAAATAGCGATTTTTCCTTCTTATCTTTGTTTTTTAGGAATTTATTATTTATTAACCACCACTAATTTAACGAGAATTATTATTACCCATTATTTTTTTTTTGTTTACTTTGTAAATAAGTGACGGTACCAGTTATGGGAAAAAAGTAAGTGAAGTAACTATTAGCTAATGGAAAGTAAAGTAGAAAAAAGGCACAAGAAAAAAAATACAGTTTGATAACATTGAAGAGGCGTATTTTTGTTGATATAACACTTTTATTTAAACACATACAAACAAATGAAAAGCGCACATGTGACCAATTTTGTATGTGCCACAAAAGATTTTAGCAAAATGTGTTTTACGTGTATCGATTTCTAATAAGTAAATACAGGAAAATGTAAAAGAAGAAGAATGGAATGAAACGAATGTATTCCACATGATATATACACTTTTTGGTTATAAATATTGCACTTAAAAAATAAAAGTACGTACGACAAGTTTTTACTTGTGTTTTTACTTTAAAACTTCCATTATGTGTAGAAGTTTTTTTCAAATCGGAAAATCGTACATTGTGGAGAGTGGGGGAATTTCGAACACTTAAGAAAAAATGGGAATTGGGCTTATGCTATTGCAAAAATTCAAATTCTGATTATTTACATTCTTACATTGGTTTTCAAGCTATTATGTAAAAACCAGATAACTTATGCAATAACACATTTGAAAGTGTCTTAGGCTTTCATAAACAAAACTGGCGAGCGTGGCTTAATTATGTATTTGGTGGGGTAACGATGAACAGAGTTGTATCAGGTAATTATATTTAAATTTCAGTGATTAAGCATTGGAGATAGGATAAAGCTTGTGTATCATTGTAGCGTGTGTTCAGTGTAGAATAGCTTCTTCAAATTTTGATTAATTCCATTATCACATTGGTAACCAGGCTATTATGTAGGCTGTTAATTAAAAACTTACTACAGACTCGTAATTATTAATTTAAATAATGGTCGTAACCAACTAAATAATTCGTCGGATAATTATTAAAATTGACTCAAAATAACGTATTGCAAAGACGAAAAATGAATTATGTGTTCATATAAAAAACTTGAAATGAATGTTTTGCAATAGAACCTTTTTAGAAATAATTTCTTGATATAAACCCCAAAACTCCGCTGTTCGTAATTACCTGTTCTTCGTGTTTACCACACTCTCCCCTAATATTTTCACAGGCTATTGATTTTCTATCTTCAAAATAATTACTGTTAATGAAATTACAAAATAGGCAAGTCCTTTTAGTCCGAAAAATGGGTTGGAATTTGGATGCCACTAAAAGCCTTTCTAGCCTACGCCGATAACTTTCATTTACGTTCACTACGAAATATAACGTTGAAATTTTTTTTTTTAAAAGGGGCGTTATTTAGGTGTGTCAATACAAAACTTTAAGATTTTGAAATAAGAAATTACTACTCTTAATAAAGATTTCCTATTCGGCGAAATTTCAAAAATATTTCAATCATTAGTGCTATTTTCAACCCTATAAAAGTACAAAAATTTGCCCAAGTAAGTAATAAAACGTGAGAAAGTCCAAATTTCTTTTAATTACGAATCATAAACATTGACTTGAAAATGTATTCTCGTTCTATCTTCTAAAACCCGTTATATTTTGCCATCAAAAGAGAAAATTAAACAATTGCTATTAATAATGGAAGTTTTTTGGAAAAATTCGTCAGTAAAAACTTTTTGGTTGAATGGTTAGATTTACTTGAAAGAAAATCTACTTTGTATGTAAGGAAGTTCATTGATGAAAATGATTGAATATATATTTTGAATAACAAAGGACAAGTGAGCGGAATCACCACCCTTCGATAATCATCTTTACAATATAATTTGTATATTTTTTTCTTTCAAAAAAACATGATGACAAAAAAATATAAATCGAATAGAAACATCCTCAAACAATGTCCCCTGGCTTATCGCATATCCATCATCTTCATATCTAATGAATTTATTATTATATATAGTCCAGACACTTGTGGCGAAAATATTAACTTTTACTAGCATCTGTAGTATGAAATCTAGGTGAATTGTTTATAATAAATTTGCTATAGCAAAAATTGAAGTATAGTTTATATTTCAATCATTATTTCTATAGCGATTCTATTTCTGGTTACCAAAATAGAATCATTCAAAGAAACGGACAGATACTGATTATGATGTAGTCGTAGACAAATTTTCAAAGAAAAAGCAAAATCACCTACGGGTAACAACAATTGCAAATAACCCGAATTTGATTTTCTCAACTAATCAAAATAATTTGTTTTCTTGAAAAATCGTGTTTTAAAAAATAATTGCTTACTATGAAAAACATTTATTTAAGAGAAGACCATCCTCATATCATGCTATGTTATTTAGTGTATTTTTAATTAATTAATTACTCTCTTAATTGATCGATAAGATACCCAAATTTTTTTTTTTTTTAATAATATGTATCGTTAACTACAACATACTTAAAATTTGGATCATTTTCTACTAATTTTTTTTTTTCTATTACTGGTGAGGGAACTTCCTTAACTAAGCTATTTGTAATAAAAAATTCCTGTAACTTTAGTTGCCTGGACTAATGAATAATTTTTAATGCAAGTTGATATTTACCTTTGATTATTTTATATTGAATGCGTTCTTGTTGTAAAACATTCCAGGATAAAATGCTGCTTTAGCAAAAAATTTTTATGTCTATATAGATTTTTTAAATATATTTATACAGAGTTACATTCTTTAAAATTGCTATAACTTTATCAATAAAAGTTTTGAATAAGTTTGAACTTTTTGATTTATTATTAAATTTATACTTCCAATTTATCATATTTACAAATTATTTCGATTTGATAGAACTGTAAATCTTGATTTCATTATATAATGGCATATTCAATGATGTTACAATAGGTTTTGTAGTATTTGAATTCAAATTTTATTTTCATTCAAATTTTATTTTCGAATTCCAATTTTATAGATACTTCAAATATTTGGTGAAAACAAACATACTTTGTTTTAACTTTAATAGCATTAATTTTAAGCTTTTAAAAGATAACTTAAACCTTTCAGATTTTTTATTGTTTTATATTGACAAAATAAAGTTGTAAAATAAAAGTTTCTGTAAAAAATAGAACCAAATTAAAAAACATGAACCTTTTCAAGAAATAGTAGGTTCCAGGTCGATAAAGTATGGTAACCTTTGTTTTTTATTCCTCCCCCAGCCTTCTTTCATTTTTGCAACAAGTCTGGTAGGATTGCCATAGTCCATTGTCGGGTTTGATTGCCGCTTTATTACAAAGTTTGAGCAAGTTACCGTTGAGTCAAGTGATTTGGCGGAACCGCTTCCGGTTTATATGGTCAAAGACTTTTGATAAATTCCTTACATCGCTTTGCTCTACCTATCGCTATGCCACCCTTGAACACTGGCAAATCTTCGGATGAAGTTATCTGCTAACAATTTTTTTAGTGAAAATTTTACGAACTCAGTTTTTCTACGAAACATATTGGAATGTTTATTTTATTGTTGCCACAATCTTTTCGGATTTCCTGTGAAATACAATGTTACAAGTTATTCAAACTATAGTAATATAACTCCAATTCTAAACAATTGAAGAACAACTGTATAATATAAAAGTGATGAAAAATAAACAAAAGTAGATATCTACATTGTCGATATTACTGTCACGATAGAACAAAATTCAAGTCGCAAACTTTCAAGTTTCCCTTGTGTATCGTGGATTTTAAACAACAAAAAAAAAGAACAAAATCACTACTATGTTATTTTCGTAGATGAAATGTGCTTTCCTTCAAAACATTTTCTATGCATCCATTTTTCTACACGGAGAATAATTTTCTTCTGATAAAATTATTTTTTATGATTATTGTTTTTCGTCATGAAAATCTTGCACGGTCTAATAATATTTCAAGAGTTAATAAAATGCCGTGGTCATATTTAAGTAAATAACTTGTAGTAACTTTCAAATCTTCAAAGGTTGGTATTTTTGGTACTAGAAAAATTTCTCCGTATATGATATTTTTTTATGGCAATGCTTTTCTTTCTAGAAGAATAAAAACTGCAATAAAATATTTTCGTTTTTTATTAATGTTGGAAATTTTCTTCATGTGAAAATTTACAATTTTGTTTTAATCATTTGTTCTACGTTTTTTTTTATGATTTTCTCTCTCGGTAATCGAAAATTTTGTGTTTAACTACTTTCAGAGTTTACGTGCTTGGATATGTAAATTACACGTAAACTTTTTCGTTTTTCTTTAAATTGCATTTTAAAAGGAAGTGCGTGTGCGTATTTAAGTATGTGCCATTGGGGGTTCTGAAAACGTATAGTATAAAGAATAAAAATTCAAATATTATTATCTCCAGTGAATTTTAATTTATTTTCAATTCTATATTATATTATACGGTGTTTGAATATTATACAGACATACACTTAAATATAATTTTCTTTATAGTCGAATAATATTCAGTAAAAATTTTATATATTTACTATATTTTCGCCTACGCGAAATGTTATTACCAGATTTTATGGGTTTTTTCCACCATTCGTGAAATAAATACAAAACAATATTATCTATTTTTGAACTATTTTAAAATTTCAAAAGTGGTTTGGTTTTAATGGAAATACTTGAGTGAAAAAATCGAATAGAAATTGCTTCATTTTCATAGAATTATAGAAATCTTTTAATAATGAATAAACATTTAAGTTAATGGGAAAAGTAATGAAAATAGTGGTTTAATTTAGAAATATTGCATAAAATACATTATAAATAGGTTCGAGTTAGAAGTGTGTATTCATTGTTTTCAAATTAGGTGGACAGAACAACTAAATCGATTTTTTTTATATGAAGTTGGACTAAGTCTAAATCAATTCTGAAAAAATCAGGAGCAGCTGCCCGATTATTTAAATAAATAAATGACATCAAAAGTAGGCATATTAAACATTGAATTATCGAAAAACGGTAGATGGGTGATATGTTTTCATAGATTTCTCCAAAACCAGTCGGTGGACGAAAAGTAAGAAAACAATTTTTTGATATCTGGAGTAGTTTTCAAAATATCGAAAATTGAAAATTTTGTTAAATTATTAGGCTTTCAATATTTCGAAAGCCAAGGCATAATCTTAAATCAAAGTTGTAGAGAATAAATGATCTGATTATAACACAGGCTACGCCAAAGCATTGCTTGTACAATCTTGCCAAAATAAATGGCGTCAATTTTCCAAGAAAACCTAAGGAATTTTCTCCGATTTTTGCATTTTGCTGTAAAAAAGTATCCGTGTACACTCAATCTATTTGGGGTGTCTACTAAATTTCTCATTTCAATTGACAAAACTTTTTCAAAACATTTCTTCAATATTTAAAATAAATCGTTTATTTTTATGGCATCAATTTTAGAGGAAGATTGTAGAGGTAAACTTCATATACCTATATAAGAAAGTTTGTATGCTCTTTGCTTTACAAAATAAAAATAAACATATTAGAGGAGGATATAAAGGCACAAGTGTTAGGGAATATTTTTGGAATCAATGATATCTGCATAGATTATGGATTTTGAAATCTATTTGACGTAATCTGCAAAAAAATAATTAAATTAATAATCTGCAAAAAATAATTAAAATAATAATTATTATCATTTATTAAAATTATTTATTTAAGGATGTACGAGCGCCAGCACATTTTGGAATAAAAGGCTTGATTTTTTCTTTATATGAAGTTGGATTTTTAAATCAATTCTGAAAATTTTGCACGATTATTTAAATGACTTAAAAAGTAGGCATATTTAATTATTTTTGTGTTTACTTTTTATGAGTTCTATAAATAACATCTAATTATTATTTGCGATATTTTCAGAAAGCAGTCAAATGTACTATTGTTTTGGGTGTTAACGTTCAAGATATAGCGGTATAAAAGCAATTCCTTTGGTGCAAGAAAAATGATAATTTAGAGCTGAAAAAATAGATACTAATTAAAATAACTTGAGATCAGATATACATTAGAAAAACTTTTTATTCTAGTTAAGGGACAGGAATGAACAAAAATCCAATACGAAGATTTTTCCAAAGTTTTGCTTCCTTCTGTGCTCTACTATACGTACATCGCATATAATAACATATTGTAAATGTGAATATATGTATGAATGTATGAATGTAGATAAACACATAAAAGAAAAGTAAAAACCGTGAAAAAGACTTTTAAACTAAGTTTTATATCTAATAACATTCACCTCACATTAAATATTTAAACTACCTGGTTGCTTGCATGCCATGCCATGCTACTACCTGTATGAACACAACCGAATCAGTTGAAATATGTGCAGCATACAGTTTAAGAGATAACTTTGCTGTTTGACTTGCAATTCATATTTAATTTCCTGTAACGAAACTATTGTATTGACGTCGAAAATCGTAATCGTAAGTTTTATGTCTTTATGTTTTAGGGTTCATATACTTACTATCAAATATTTCATCATTTGTCAAACACTTTGATCAAGCACGTTTATCAAACCAATGTTTAATAGTTAATACTTTTTGCTATCAAATTAATTGTCATCAAAAATTATACAATCAAAATTTTGACAGATACTGTGACGGACATACAATATATTTACAGATATGTTTGTAAGTTAATATACTAAAAAATGGCCGTATTTATCAGAAGCAAAATTTAAAACAAGTTAAATTTACAAAATCTAAAAAACCCTCTGACTAAAGTCGCATTTGAAACGTATCTAAGAACATTCTCCATTAAATTACGTTTTTCCTTAGAGTCTTCTCCAAACTGAACCGATTTTGAATATCATCGCCTATTTTTTAGTTGTCCCGGATACGGAACCCTAAACTGGGACTTGAAACATAGCTAAGAACACTCTCCATTAAATTACCTTACAAACGATACAACAAAAAAATTCAAAATTGGTTCATCCGTTTAGGCGTTACGATGCTAAACAAACAGACAGACAGACAGCCTCACACACATAGTGATCAAACTTATAACATCATTTTTTTGATTCGGTGGTTAAAAAAAAATAATTTTTTCTGTACGTGGTATATTTATTTATCAGGAAATAGATAGTCTGTTCACTAAGGGTCACATCTACCTTGAGTTATACTTGCAAATCATATTTCAGATTTTATGAATGTGTATAAATTCATTAAATACCCGCAAATAATTTGAATTATTTTCTGGTAAAAGTTCATTCTCGGGATAAATCTTTCTTAAGCTAATCTTAACTTAAAATATATACAATTTTATGCAGCAAGTAAATATCGAGAATGCAGGATCATGAGCCATGTAATATAAAAATATTTTACCAATTTGTAATTAATAAAAGAGAAGACCGTTTTTCACCTTCGTATACTCACACATTGATCTTTTCTCTCATAACAAATAAAGAAGCTTCTCAAATCCGCAAGAATGTTGATCTATCTTTTTATTTGTTTGTTTCATTTAATATATGCATAAAGCTTAAATCCTACATTTAAAAATTAATATATTTTTACCTATTTCACCATAAGTAGAGAGCTAAAATAGAAGAATATTGTTTAGAAGACTTTAGCTCTCAATTGGCTTCAATGCCAATCGGCGATGATTTTTCTACGCAATGACAAATTAAAAACCAATTTCAATTTAACCATTTTCCAAAAAACAAATCATTTTATGTATGAAAATACAAAATGAAAATAAAAATTAAATAACAAACCATTTCTAATTTCTATTTTCTTTGTCGATAACTTATCTGTTACGTATGAAAAATTTCAATATATCTTTATAAATCATAGCGCATGTTTTATTCTGATGTATGAGCTATATTATTGTTTAGTATCTATCATTCAAATCTATTCATTAGTTTTTGCGTGAAAGCGTAACAAACAAACAATAAACAACGAACCAAAAACAAACAACCAAACATCCTTACTTTCAAATTTATAATATATAGGAAGTTTTGGAGAAGCGTGAAGAGTTTGGTTAAAAAAATTATTTTAGGGGAAGGGAATGAAATGGTGTTTGAATTCGATGGTAAATCTCAATACGTCCATTAGTTCACCAGTTATAATGAATTAAAACACTCTGTATAAAATTAACTCGACTATTTTACAAAAATAGAAGAGGTAACGTAATCGAATTGAATTGACTTTATCGTAAAATTATAGATAGCCACAGTATTCACACTATTTGGTTAACATAAAATACATTCACTACACACAAAAAAATCGAATAAATCTATCTCATCTAAATTTTTCATAAAATTTTCAAGCCTGCTATTACATCATTCAAGCATACATAAATTATATTAAAACCATCGCATCTAGGTCGATTTGCGTGTGTGTGTGTTTGGTCACTGCATACTAATTTTTAGATGAATATTTTTCAAATAATTTGATTTAATCCTTTTTTTATTCACATTTCATTTAATCACAAAAAAAGGCGTTGAAAAGGAAAATTAAAAACAAAAGAGTATGGATATTAGCTTATATTCTATTTGAAACTAAACTATTCCCGGTAGATTATAATATACGTGTGTGTGCCCTAGTTTTTTACTTAATTAAGTATACAAATGATACAAAAATAGGATATTATCCTTCTTTTATTAATAGATTTCCGATTGGCAGCTTTCGTGGTAACGAAAAAATTTACGTAAGTGTGAATTTGGTATGATTAAGGATATGGTTCGTAAATGAATGATTATAAGTAGAGTTAAAGGATGAAATCCGCTAAATTACGGACCTTTTTTCAGAGGCTTTTTGCCTACTGTGCTAACCTTATTCTCACAAAACATTCATCACCCCTTATTTCTGCGTCTCTGCATCTTTCTCTAGGTTTCTTAGAAAATTATGTCTGGAGAAAACTGTAAGTTTTAGCGATTCCAGAAAGTTAAATCAGATGTCAGAATTAAAAAACATAACCAATTAATCGATAGGTATCAATAGGCAAACGTGAAAAAATTGAGTTTAAAGTAAAAATTTCAGTTCTGATCTGATCTAATGCAGCCTAGAACAATGCAGAAAGACAAAAGTAACGCGATACTGCTGCCACGTCTTATTGTTCTATCTTCGACCCAAAGTTTCCAACGATCATGGCTGAGACACAATATTCTTCATTCTACCACATATTAGTTGATTTTCGTAAAATCCTAAAACAAACAGTTTCTCCACATGAACTTGTAGGTTTTTAATCTTTTTAAAGAATTTTGGGAACCCGTACTCTCACAAAATCTGGCAAATTATATATTTCTATTGATTTTCGCTGATTTTGTAGGATTTTAATGTTTATATCTGTTGGTTGTATTGAGGGAATTGAAATTTGAAGGGATTTTGTCTCCTTAAACTCCGTCAATATCCTCGAGTGATCTTAGCTGGTTTTCTTTTCACAAATTTGGCTCTAAGAGTGAATAAGCTAACTGCAATTTTTTCCCGGTCTTGTCTAATTTGAATTCTCCGAAGACATTTGTAAGACTGCAGGTAAAACAAACATCAAGTCAACAACGAGACACATATCGAGAATGATTACAATTGGATAGTTCTGAAGATGACTACTATGTAGTCGAAATAGATGTTCATAAAACGAAATGGTATGTGACGACAACCGAATAATGGACGATGTTTTAAACAAGATCGTTTTCGTATCAAATCCCAAATAATGTGAAACTATTACTTTTATGACACTACCAATTGAGATGACTTTCTAAAACAAAATAAACCTGTGTAATAAATCCCTTAATTACAATGGCGTTCAATTTCAATGAAAACTTAGTAGTATTTTAAGCTTATCATTACACCGCCACTGTAATACTAGATGATTTTCATAAAAGTTTAAACCTTTAATTTTCGAAAACGGGATGGGTAATAAAAAATTGCGATAACACGTTAAGTTTATTTTGAGCGGAAAAAAAATTTTATTACACCAAAGGGCATTTCATAAATGTGACCACCTATTTTAAAGACAGTAGGAAGACTGGGCGGAGGCAAAAAAATCAACAGTTAAAATTTTTCTGAGTAAAGAAAAAGAACAGTCTATAAAAAAATGAGTTGATACTGGTTTTTGCATTTTTTGATTTTCCATTCCGTTTTTGAAGATTATGGCTGGAAACTTTTTTTAAAAATCATCCTGTATGCCTTAAGTGTATAAACAAAAACAAATTTGTACAAAGCTTACAACAAGAAGATGGTAATCAATATTAGTTTTAGAGTGATGTGAGAAGTTACATACACCGAGTGTATCAGGAATAATTGGTCAATAATGTAGGGGGTGATTAGGTACAATTTGTAGCTTCAGAGCTTCAAACGTAGGAAATTTTGCATATTGTGTCGAATATCTACCTAATCCATTATATTATTTGAATTTAAATTGTACTCTATCTCTAACGGTTTATTAAATTCAAAGCTAATTTTACTTTTTTTTCATTTTCTTCGACTGGTCTTTTAACACAACAGACTTACGTTATCTCTCATAATCTGTTAAAGACAAAGTATAACTTTAAACAGCAAAAATGTTTTTTGTAAAAACAGTTTTTCGAAAGCCCAACGGATAAGCCAGAAATTTAACACGCTATGCCGAATTTCTATCGTCTGTAGCTTTGAAGTGAAACATTTCCGTCTACACGTTCCTTGTATCGAAATCCTTCTGTAAATGTGTCTCATAGTCCCGCTAGATTATTATCCACTTATTTTGATACAATCTGTATTTGGTATATATTTTAAAATACAAAAAGCTTTTAATAATTGAAATCTCTCTCTTGTAAAAGTTCATTGAACTTTATTTATTGAAGAATAATTGTAAATCGTTTAAGAATGCTTTTTGTATACTTGTGTGTGCACTAGCTGGATAATATTACACCAATCAATTAAAACGTATACACAAATAGGGTTTAACATCCGGTTTTTTCTTTCTATTTTATTCAAGGTTTGTTTATTAAGATGCTTTACATGCAGACACCTTTTCATTTTAAATCCCTTGCACAGAAAACAAACCAAATGCTTGTTTGAATTCGTATTAAAAGTACATATTCATTACACTTTTATTCAATTTATGAGAAAAATCTAAAATTTTCTTAAAAAACGACTTTATTGAATTAATTGCTGTTAATAAATGGAAAACATGTTGATATTTTCAGTAACTTGGGACCAAAAACTGCATTTAATCCACTCAAAGTCAAGTCCAACATGAAATGTTTTCTTTAGACTGAAAAAACACGCAAAGTCAAAATCATCGAATCAGGTTCTGGAGCTACACTTGTAGAAATCAACGTCCGTCATTTTTATGTTCGTATCGGCTCATCCTCTGCGATCTGTAGAAAAGACCACACAGATCATGAGTTTTCAACTTTCATTAACATTTTGATTTTGGCAGAAGATGGGGAATTATAAGTAGTCCAGGCTTGATCGGTTGTATCTATGCCCAAATTTGCGCTGGCAACAACCAACATACTTCAGATAAATAACTTGGCTAGTCAGTAATAACTTGGCTAGTTATTACTGACAGCATTTTGTATTTTAATTCCTACAATTTTTTCTTGTCTCCATATACCAAAGTTCAAGTTTGTAAAATAACGCCAATAATTCGTTTTTGACGCTTAGGAGTTTTGTCTTTTTCGTTTAAGCTAATGAATTGATAAGTATGTTTGTTTGCTATGTTGGAAAAATCTCGTTTAAATATTATGAGATTGCACTTAGAATTAGATTGGTATTAGTCAAGAAATTTTTTAATGGTGGAGGTGCAAGTCAGTGCAGTTAACATATCTAATTGCAACAAAATCACTACATAGTATGAAAAAAGTCGCTTCTCGCTGTCTGTCTGTCGATTTGTATGCTTAGACCTTTAAAACTACGCAACGGATTTTGAAAGATATAGTGATTCAATAGGAAAGTTTGTTTGTATCTATAATACATTGATAATAAGATATAATAGTCGTAAATAAATATATTTTTGTATATAAAGCCATTCTGTAGTATATTTAATATCAGCATTGTACCCGTGAGAAGCCAGGGCGGTTTGCTAGTTATGAATAAATCGTATCTGTAATGTATTCGCATCATATCCTGTTTTTTAGATTTCTTAAAATATTAATTAAAAAAGCTTAGTAAGAGCTTTTCGTAGTGTTTAAATATTTTAAAAATTACCCTTACCAATATTTTAAGAAACAAACGTCTATTTTACGATCTTATAGAATTTTATTTTCATCATTCTTAATTTTATAATTAATGCATTATTTTATTTGTTTTCCAAACTAATTTCTCTTTTTCTATGATAAATAGTTAAAAGGAAAACAGAACTAATGAAATCAAATAAATCTACATTAATCCAAATCTTAAAATAATAATAAAAAAGTTGGAACATTTTTTTTATTGCACTTACAAGAAAAAGCAAACTTAACTATGTGAGTACTTGCCTGTATGTTTTTTATTAGCGATTGGTAAAAAAAAAAATTATATGATAGTTAAAAAAGTTTAAAGGAAAAGTTTTATTGTGGCAGTATAACTTTTATAATATACAAAAGAAGAGGCATTTCTCAGTCACAGTCAGTGACTAACTACATACAATAGTCACTACTAGTGAGTGAGATATTTGTCTATCCGTCTGTCTTTCTATTCAAACAGACGTAGAGTACCAATAGAATAAGTTTTTATATTTCAAAAATTATCTTTCGATCTTAAAACTATATTTTACTTGTTGTATAAGTAGTAAAAGAAGCTTTAACTATCACAAACTATAAATTTAATTTCTAGAATTCCGTAGAGGGTAAATATAGTAGAATCTCGATAACTAGATTCTCGTTAGGACCAAATCCTTGATAAAACGAAAAAAATTGAAATTTCCTTCCGCTTAAATCCCAAATACGCTCTATCACGAATTATTTAGCCTCTGTAACTTAAACAAAATATTGTTTTCTCCCTTCCAGGTGGAATACAATGAACTTCTATTACTTTCCATGGATTCCACTATTGTATTTAAAACGTAAAAGTTACAAAACATAAATTGAATGGTATTTCTTAAGTATTATTTATGAGTAAGTTATTATTTATAGCGTTGCTCAGTTGGTTAAGGCGAAACTAATTCCGTCCGCAGTATGTTTAGGGCAGCGGGCTCAATTCTTGCCGTCGCAACAAAATTAATTTAATTTATAGTTGTGATGGGCTGCGGTTTAGTGCCTGGTATATGCATGGAGAAGATGCACTCAGCCTCTGAAATTTGTATCACAATGGGTTCTATAGCCTAAGTGTGTCCTGAGTGGACAGCCAATATAAACTAACCTAACCCAATCTAACCTAACCTAGCCTAACCTATCATACATGGCGGTATTTTTATATTTCAAAGAAGAGCCCTTTAATCTTACCGTTGGTTTTATTTCTAGAAATATTTTTTATTTACATTCCTACAATTCATATTGGACAAACATTTGGAACCATTAATGGTATCATCCTCTACACACACTTCAGATCGAATATACCCGTCTTGTTTTTTTTTATGCTTTTACAAATGATTATTGACACTTATACTCTCTTCACGTCTTATATATTTAACATTTCACGACATTTGATTTTGTAATAAATTATTCCAAAAGTCGAACTAATATTTATAATGAAATTCACACTCTGAAAGCAAACGAACATAATATACCCTATTGACTGACTGATTTGATGAAATAAAACTCGAATACCTATCAGTTTCAGTTGCTCGAAAATTTTTGAAAGTATTAACATAAATAGTAAAAAATAAATTGTTCTACCAATTCACAGGATGATTTATTGATATTTGTTAGCTTCTAAGACTGCTTTACTCTTAAGGTCACAAAAATACGATGATATGCGACTGTGTTTGAAGCCCTATTAGTCACGTTTTTAAAAAATCTGACACAGTATTTGTCATTTATTAAAATTTGTGTTCATTTTTACAAAGTGCTGCCTTTCTCCTTGAAGTAATTTTATATTTTCTTGAAGCTTTCTTAGTACCTTCAGCCAGGGGATGCTTAAATTGAAACTTAGGTCTTGGAACTCACTTAGCCCGTTTCAAATACATTCCGTTAATAATCGGCAGGGATAAAAAAAATTAGATAAAATCGAGAAAATCGGAAAAAAAATGTTGTTTTGGAATTTGATGAAACCTTTTGGATGGGGTAATTTTGATCCAAAAAGTATGAAAATCAGGTTAATTTAATGATTGGACCTATAGGATGAAACCTTATGAAAGACTGTAATAGAACGAAATTGCTTTCAAATATTTCAAACTAATATCTCATAGAATGCATATACACGTCCGATGAATAGTGTCTACAAAACTCTAAATGAAACGTTTTGAATACTAGTGTAAAAGTTTGGTATAACTTTTTTTTTTTTTTTTTTTTTTTTTTTTTTTTTTTTTAAATAACGAATATAGTTAAAGGGAGTACTAGTTTGAAGGGAAAAGACACCATCATTGACTCTTCAATCATAAATGAATAATGAGCAGCAAAAATACTCTCCTGTTCTATAGATTGCATTATCAATTAATCATCATATGTGAAGTTGAAGAAGCGAGCGGTACTTTTATTTTAAAAATGGTTTAAATATAAAACTTTTGTAGAGCAGAGAAGTGAATGGCAAACAAAAAATTGTAAAAACTAATTTAAATACGAAACAAATGAAGAACGAATGAAGCACCCCAGATTGACAACCAACAAGTATTATTTTCTCTCGTTTTTTTTTTTTTTAAACTTTCTAATATATATTTTATGGTGTTGATGTGATAACCGATAGAGTATTAAAATATCATTATAGATAGTTTTTTTTATTAACACATAAAACTTGTGAAATTATTGTGCTCTAATTTTGTTTTAATGGTGATGGTTATCAAAAGTCGTAAAAGATAATCTTATACGTTTGAAAGTTAGTATAAATTTTGCAAGATATGCTAAAATAATATATAACGATAATATTTAATCTCAAGAAATAATTCATTTACTTTAACTTTCACAAATGATCAAATTTGAAAATTACTAAACAAATTTTTAAGCAAAAAAAAACTTTTTAAGGGCCAAGCTTTTATTGTACTAAAAATTGGAAAATATCTTTTTTCAGGATACACTCAAACATGGGTATTTGAAATTATTTGAAATGACGATGAAATTAAATTTCAAATTTGTTCATTATGATTTAAAAGCATCTGGTCTTTTTCTATTTGTGTCAGAATTCGAAGAAAGAAAAAAAATTGTTAGGATTTGAAGGTCAATTTCACTAGTATGCAAAAATTGGTACCCTAATCTTATTTATCTGATCAAAGCAAGTGGTTTCCTTCAGTTTTCCAAATTAAAATCATGAATGCTTTTAAAATAAGATTTTTGCGATGAAGATTTTGGCTTTTAAAAAAAGCTTGCCATTGTTTTACTTATATTATAACATTTAACACAGGGCTGATTTTTCCCAACATGTTTATAAGTTAAAATTATGGAGAATAGAGCTAAGTATAACCATCTCCGTGTATGAAAAAGTGGCCGTTAAAATGGTGGCGCCATGTTAGCAACTGATAAAGCAAAGGTGTAAGTTTTAAAAGAAATAATAAAGTAAGATAAAGATCTAAACAAAATGTAAGAGAAGGATAGAGAAGTTTACATCGAACACCAAGTAATAAGAGTGAGATAAAGATCTAAACAAATTGTTAGAGGAGATATAGATGATTTTGTAAGTTCTACCGTCCATAGTTGCGTCCCTAGGACGTTTAGGTGTTTTCTACATGGTACTTTGATTTACTTATATGAGTCTTCAATTTGATTAATCTGTAATTTTATAGTTGTCCAATAGAATGGCTTCGCTTGCACACACATAGCATAACTCATTTTCTTACTTAACGATTTCTACCTGTTTGTTCACTCTCGTAAGTCACGTACAGGAAAAATTCTACAAAACATTTACAATATCTTTTGAATTCAAAATTATATTTTTCACTGCAGATGACTATTTTTGTATTATGTCTATGTTATAACTTATAAGGTAGTCATTTTCATATTTTTCTAGTAATGTACAAACTCTTACATGTATTTCCACATAAATATCCATCATATATGATGATACAATAATGTAAATACAAAAGGCAATATTGTAAAAAGGATTTTCATTCACGAAAAAAAAAAATACAAAACACAAAAATACTACGACCGTAAAACAAACAAATCTTATTTCGTAGAGTCGTAGTATGTATATAGGAATGTCATGTGTATATATATGTATGTTATATATTCAAACCCTAAATAACAGACACTTGAAGTGCATACATGTAGATTCAAATTATTTACATTGTACAAAATAGTAGAAATAATATAGGAATGTATAGGACTGCGTTGTATTATTGCAGTAACAAGCTGATGAAATGGCCCACAGATGACAAACCAACAGCTTTCAACAAGTTTTAAATTCGCTACAATATTTGAACCTGGATGACCGAGCTTTGATCGACATTTCTTGAGTTAAAAAGACACAAATTTTATCACTAATATAAGAACCGTATACATAATTAACACCAGCTATTAATGAACCAAAACTGGCATAGTCACACGGGCCGTTCACTAAATCATACATACAAAATTTTGATTCTACAACCAAAATTTTGTTCATAAAATCTCTTAATTAGTCCATTGTCGTTTACTCGACCGCCTGCGCGCCCGACCGTCATCACGATAACTTAAAAACGAAAACAGATATCGAGCAGAAATTTTATAGCGTGTTCAGGACATAAAAAGTGATTTTCGAAAATTGTACGAGCTATATAGAACAAAAATTTAAATACAAAATTGTGCCGTATGTAAAAATTAAGAACTTTTGTTTGAAACATTTTTTCGTATCAATTTTTGTTTTCCCGTTATGGTCCAAATTAGGGAGTAGCTAAAGCTTCCATGTTTTCAAAAGCTATTAAGAATAGAAAGTTGAAAATTTGTAGATTGCTTCAAATAGTAATCCATTGAGTATGATTTCATACTAAACCCATCCCGTAAAATTAATGGGGTCAATGCTCACATGATATGATGTAAGAATTTATATTTTATTAATAACTAGCGACCCGCCCCGGCTTCGCACGGACTTTTCTGTGGACCTTTTCAATGTGTATAATACTTACATTAATTACAGTACATTATTTTGATAAAACTCGTAGGGTTCAGCCTGCGTTTGCAATGTATGCGGAAAAAATGTAATTATTTACGACATCACATTAGAAACCTCAAAAATAGCAGTACTTCTCCACTATTTAATGGATGTTATTATACACATAAACCTTCCTCTTGAATCACTCTATCTATTAAAAAAAACCGCATCAAAATCCGTTGCGTAGTTTCAAAGATTTAGGCATACAAAGGGACATAGGGACAGAGAAAGCGACTTTGTTTTATACTATGTAGTGATGATAACCAAAGAATTGCAAATATCATGTCTTATCGCTTGCAATCGCATATAAAATTATCAGGTTTTTTATTGGTAATCCTTAGTAAAATTTCCATTTCAGACACTTTCTAGGCGAATAAAATAACTTGATACAAGAAAGTTAAAAATGTACACTTCAACAAAAATGCAGTAAATCTTGTCATAACATATACCAAAAAGATATACATGAAGAATTATAATTTTAATATGTAGTAAGTTCATATATACAGAATTAATAAAAATATTTTGGTATAGTCTTCGTTTTCTATTTGCTCGAATTATTAAGTAGAATTACATATTTGTGTATGAAAATGTGATATAATATGGATGTGATAAAGTAAAATTCAAATTTTGTATTTTGATTAGTCATTAAGTTCGAAAAAATTTGTTGTTGTTGTTTGTTAACACAGCCTAATTGCATTCAATCTGACTGAAATTTCTTTCAAACTAATTTTAGGTCTTATTTTTTCGCTAACATTAACCTTTGTTCTAAATGTCAGAACCTGGACCCCACATTTTTTTTAAATCTAATAATGGTAGGTTAAAGATAATTTAGTAGAATTTTATACTTGATTTATCAAATTTGAATATACTTTGAATGTGATAGACTAGAATTCAATTGTTTTTTACCCCGACTAAACAATGGCGAGGGTTATGTGCATGTATTTTGATGATATCTTTAAGAACAAAAAAATTGATTTTTCTTAGAACAAAGCCAAATTTTATCCGATTTCATTGAAATTTATTGTAAGCCCACAAATTATAGGTCAAATTTTTCGTTTCCCATGTTAGGTTTTCGCCCTTATACTAAATGCCGAGACAGGACAACACATTCTTGAAATCTATTAAAATAAGTTTAAACATTGACCACGAATTTGAATAAAAAGTTGCCAATACAATAATATTTTTATGAATATTGTAATCACAGTTAAAGCCATGTTCATATGTTACAATAACTAAATAGATACATACATCACTGACATCGTAAATTATAATATAGTAGGATAATATATTCATATTTTTAATAAAAACAGGCAATTTTAGTTAAATATCCCTATTTGTTTAATATTGAAGAAACTACTATTATAATAAATAGTATTTTTGTAATGTCAAATGCCAAAATTTGATTAAAATAAAAACTATATACTTAAGAATTATACCGAGTGTAAATTGTTCCATTTGTGTTAGGTATATTATTTATTAAGAATGAAGAGCTTAAGAAATGCGAGAATATTTTTTCTTTGGGCAAAAAAAATGCATAAAATCTATAATAATTATTTCTGTTTTTAATGCCGTTAATGTTTATATTATTTTTCTGTGATCTTTTATATTAAAACAAGAAATAATATAATAAATACCACAAGTATAAAGGTGTTACCTTGCTGTTATAAGGTTTACTGTGTAGTCGGCAGCTCCAGAAAGATTCAATTTTAGCTAGTTTTTTTTCCTTTATTTTAATTATATTTCCTTCTTCATTCGATCAATATTTATCAGTTGTAGATGTAAAATAAAAGTATGCTTACATACATACTACAGGAAAAGCATACGAATATAATAATTTTAAAAGTTTAATTTAAACAGTTCAAACAAGATTTCAAGTTTAATATAAATCTCATTACATAATTCTTTATTCATTTTCTCTTACTATTTGTGCAATAACTCTTTACAGTTATGTGTGTAAAGTATGTAAACAGAATCAGCAAGCTTTGTTTCTATGGTTCCAAACCAAAACATTGTCACAACACAAATTATTTCTCGTATAAATTGTAATTTATTCATTTGAGCAGAATAATTTTTCGTCATCTCAAAATTGAAGTAACGAATCAAGTTAATATTAATTAAAAATATTTATGAACTAGAATTTGAATTTGCATTCTGTGAATAGTCAAATTCGTTATCATGTATAAAATTTATTTTAAAACAACTGAAAACAAACAATTGACTGAGTGAATTGTTGAAATACTATGTATAGACAATGATGATCACGGATTCGTTTGTTTGTTGCCTCATGTAAGTAAAGAGAGATAACTAGTCATATATCCATGTCACACACACATTACTGATTTCCATATAATACATACTATACAATGTTCGAACATAACTTGCTCCCGCACGGGTAACTAGTGATGTTTTCAAAAAAATGTTTCAAACAAAAGTTGTTTATTATTTTATAACATTTCTTATATTTAAACTTTTGTTCTATCTCTAACAATTTACAAGATGTTGCTCATTTACGAACTAGACTTTACTTTTTACGTCCTGAGCACGCTGTAAAAATTTCAACTTGATACTTTTTTTCGTTTTTGAGTTATCGTGATGACAGACAGACAGACAGACAACCGGAAATGGACTAATTAGGTGATTTTATGAACACCTATACCAAAATTTTGTTCATGGCATCAATATTTTTAAGCGTTACAAATTTGGGACTAAACTTAGTATACCTTGATATATTTCATATACATGCTATAATAACAGAAAAAGACTAAACATAAATAAAGTTGTTTAATAGTATATAACGCACATAATTCGTTTGAAATATGTTTCGAAAATAAATTGAGATCGATAGATATTGGCGTGATAAAATGCCTAGCGATCTTCTTGTAACCAAAAACTTAGCTTGCTCCAAATGATTCAAAAAATATAATATCTTAATTTTTATGGGTTGTTACATTGGTCATGTAGAACGCATAAGTTATGTATGATTTGAATCAATTTAACATATTATTATGACTATATGATATAAAAACCAAAAACATGCTAAGTTTCGATATGGGTGGAACCCTCTTTTGTGGATCGAAGTCACACTTTGCTGATTTTTTCAATGATAATATTTGACAAGGATGATATGAAGGCATGTTTGTAAGTACATACGTACATAAACTTGCGGTAGAAAACATGAATATTAAAAATGTTCTAAATACATATTTTTTTTAGATATTTTTATTTCCATTTTTATTCGAAGTTCTCTTATACAAGTTGATCTATGTCTATTTACCAGTAAATATTTTTATATATGTTCTTAATTCTATGGTAGCAAGTAGAAGAAAGAAATTTTCATTTACTTCGGGTGGAAACATAATTGAAATAAATACCATGACTCTCCGAATAAAATTTAATTCGAGTATCGTGGAATTTATTGAATAACCTTAAGAAGTATTAATAGTTCGAGAAAAATTTTTTATAGTGTAGGTATAAAATTACGAATTTTGAACACTCTGAATTTTAGAAAATAATAACTGATCAACCTAAAATGATGAAAATCGACTTGAAGTGATCTTCTTCATGGTCACGCCCAAGGTCAAATTCAAGGCCAGCATTAGATTGTACGAACGAAATTCTACAATTTTTTACTTGTTCATTATTTTAATCGTTATTTTCTGGAAGGTCTCGTACTTGTTGAACACAGTGTAATTTAGGGGAAGTATGGTCTCACTTCAAAATACTCACTGTAAAATATAGATAACAAATATTTTTGATATAGCTTTATCGTGCAATATTAATAATCGGTTTTTGATCAAAGTCAACCATCAAATCCCCGAATTTTTCAAACAATTTCGTATATTACAATACCTACATCTATAAACAGAATATATAATATTGTATAATGTAATATATAAGTATACACATATGATATGATAATAATAAGAATAACTGTAATGTGGGAATCTTATTTCAAAACATCTGGAATGAGAACTACACGACTTCTGTGTTCATATCATTGTTTTAATACCAGTAGTAAAAGGATTACGAATCAATTTTTGCAGTAAAAGTTTTTTTACGCACACCAATCAAAAATGAAATACAGGTAGTGAATCGGTAAAATAAGTGACCTCAGCACATTGGAATTTTATGAAACATGAAAGTCCACCTCTTTTTATTCTTCTTCTCACTGTCTAATATTAATAATAATTTCATTTTCCATTCACAGGTGGCGCTCTGTTCTAAAATTTAACAAAAGTTATATTTTCCATTAACAGATAGCGCTCGTGTATTAAAATTTAACAGTGGTTCTACTTTTCTTTCAGTGGTGCTACATTCACAGGTAGCAATTTATTGCTATTCTACATAATCAATTATAAATTTTATTATTTTGTTTTAATATAAAGTGAGTGAAATTTCACTTCTATCGTGGGCTCCCAGACCCATTCCAGTTTTTATACCATGCATATATGAAATATACATAGTATATTAAGTTTAGTCCCAAGTCTGTAACGCTTAAAAATAATGATGCTAGGAAAAAAATTTTGTCATAGGTGTTCATAAAATCACCTAATTAGTCCATTTCCGGTTGTCCGTCCGTCCGTCCGTCTGTGGACACGATAACTCAAAAACGAAAAAAGATATCGAGCTGAAATTTTTACAGCGTACTCAGGACGTAAAAAGTGTGGTCAAGTTCGTAAATGAGCATCATAGGTCAATTGGGTCTTGGGTCCGTAGAACCCATCTTGTAAACCGTTAGAGATAGAACAAAAGTTTAAATATAAAAAATGTTCCTTATAAAAAAATTAAAAACGTTTGAAACATTTTTTTGTAAACATCACTGTTTACCCACGAGGGCGTTAATTAGGTGCAAATTTTATAGTCTGTATTAATATAGGAATATCAGTTGTGTGTGTGTCTATTTAAAAGTGAATATCTTTTGTTATTTACGTGACGTCAAAAAAACAAACGATTGCGCATCAACACTGTCTATACATTTTTGTATGTGTTATGTGATAAAGAAATCAACACTGACTATGCATGGTATTTCAACAATTAATTCTGTCAATTGTTTCTTTTCACTTGTTTTACTTGTTGTTTCTAGTTCCTGTGAGCATATTCATTATTATTTTTTGGCATCTGAGCATCAACGACCATATAGTCTTGACTGAACCTTAGTAAACTCAACAATGCCACTCCACCGTATCCTCTTGCCTGACTTAGAGCAGCATCGTGCAACTTCCATAATTTGGACATCATCAGTGAATTGTAAAACTATCTAAGTCATTTCAGCATGAAACTTTATTATGCGATGATACGTATATTTCAAGGCACTAGCAAAATAAAGGAGTGCAATTTTATTTCAAAATAAATTCACTATAGACAATCTTGTAGTCTCTTTATGTATAGAGGTTAAAAAATCAATCAAGAATTGAATCAAATGTTGAACTAAAGGCATTATTATATTCTTTATACAAAGGTTTTGTATATTCTACTTTGTCAAAAAATAAATTGTTTGAAAAAAATGTGTACAAAATTACATTTTCGTTTTGATTTTTTCATTTACTTTTTACATGCTTCATTAGAAAGATAAAATTTTAAATTGAAAGGGAGATCAAAGTATCGATTTGACTGTTACAAACAAGGAAATCCTTGAAAAGAAAAGAAGAGAAATTAAATTTTAAAAGATATGAAGGGAATTTAATATGCCCGATTAATAATGGCAACAAAATTAATTTTTATAAAAAGGTTTTATTGAAATTGCTTTGTTGCCCGACTGCCTGCTTTTCGGTCTTAAAAATAGAAATCAAAACTTATCCTGATTTGAATTATGAAAAAAAATTTCTTAAGGAGGCTTCTTAAACTTCGTGATTCTATTTAGGCATCTGTTCAACGACTCTTTCATAGCCCCATCATATTTCGGCTCGTTTTCATATTTAATACACAATACATTTTCTTTTGTTTTCCTCTGCTTGGAAAAAAATTCGGAATTATATCCTGTATTGTCTGAATCAAGTTTATGTTGACTCCTACATTCGTCCTGTAAACGACATAACGCTTAATCTCCTTGTCAATTAAACGTTACTAAATTTTTTGTTACATATCTTCAAAAAAAAAAAAAAAAAAAACCAACCAACTAACTCTATTATTACAAAGTCACACAATCAATACTTGGCTTTCGTTTTATTTTTGACTACAGCAATAACAAACCGTGTTTGATATGATCTTTAGAAATCACATCCATTACTTGCTTATTGAGTAAATGTTGAATATTTGTAATCAATGTCCAAAAGTTATATTAAATATTTAGTCATTTTAAATAAATTTTATGGTAACAGAAGATCTTGTAAAATGATGAATCATATTTATTATAGAGGAAAAAAACCTACAGATGTGTTTTAAAGATTTACAGGAAAAAAATTGTGAATATAATGCATTATCACTTATACCCTTTTAAGTAATTTTTAAAGAAAACCAACAAGTGGTTACCACATGTTAAAAGGGTATCATAAAATGGAAAATATTATTTATTTTAATTCAATCGTCATTAAGCTTCTAATAATTATATTTATTCTTATGAGATAAGAAAGTTCATATATTTCTTCTTTTGAGGAAACTTTGAAAGTGTTGAATTAAATTACCATGTATATATGAAATATACATTGTATATTTAATTTAGTCCCAAGTTTGTAACGCTTAAAAATATTGATGCTACGAAAAAAATTTAGTATAGGTTTTCATAGAATCATCTAATTATTCCATTTTCGGCTGTCCATCCGTCCGTCTGTCTGTCAACACGATAACTCAAAAACGAAGAGATATCAAGCTGAAATTTTTACAGCGTACTCATTACGTAAAAAGTGAGGTCGAGTTCGTAAATGAGCAACATAAGTCAATTGGATCTTGGGTCCGTAGGACCCATCTTGTAAACCGTTAGAGATAGAACAAAAGTTTTAATATAAAAAATATTCCTTATCAAAAAATAAACAACTTTTGTTCGAAACATTTTTTCGTAAAACATCACTGTTTTTCCTTGAAGGCGCAAATTATATAGTATGTATTATAAGAGAATATCAGTTCTGTGTTGCTATCTAAGATCTACCTTTCTGTACTTACATGACGAAAAAAAAAAAAAACAATTCCGTAATCAACACATGGTATTTTATTAATTAACTCAATCAATTGTTTGTTTTATTTCGATTTTCAAAACGGAAACACTGTCCTTCTATTGGAAACTAAATAATAATGATTTTAACTTGACTGCTGTACGTTAGATTCGGAGAAAAGAGGGAAAAAAATGTCAAAGATTTTTATCAAAGATTTTCTGTTATATTTGAACTGTTCGATTTAGGAACATTTATAAAAACATTCTATCGTATTATATGTTATAGAACGTTTTTATTTCGCTTAAATTATTTGAAAAATCCGTGACTTGTAAATACACAATGTTACGTGTTGTTTGGTAATCTTTTTAATAGATTCGACAAATTTTTTTTTTATTATTTGAGGTATCCTTTTGTAGTATCGTTTGGAAAATAAAAATAAAAATAAGGAATAAATGACTGAAATAACCATTTTAAAGTATTGTTGAAGCATTTAATTTAGGGATTTTAAAAGAATGGTACAGCTATAATAATTTTTTTAGGTGGCGTATACTTAAGTGACAATTCTCATTTACAGAATTGGAAGCATATACAAAAAAGTATTAAATTATCGTGTGTTTTTGTGCATTTTGCGCATACTACAAATACTAAATTCTTTTCTAATCAGAGTATTTCGATAGTACTAGCTAAACTGAGAAAAAACGTCCCAAAAACTTGCCCGGTTAAGCTAAAACGCAGAAAATAGTACTATTAAACCAATTTTCGATTAACTTTCAACTTAAACGCCTACCATAACTATATTGAACCATAACAAGTAAAATTTACAAAATTTAAAAAACCACCGACAAATTTTTCTGGTACGGAACTCGCACTAGAAGCATATCTAAGGGTACTCTCTATTAAATTACCTTTTTCCTTAAAGCCTTCTCAAAACTAAACTGATTTTGAGGATCATGGCCTATTTTGTAGTTCTTTCAGGTACGAAAACCTAAAGTCGCACTTGAAACATAGCTAAGATTACTCTCCATTTAATAACCTTACAACTGAAACAAAAAATCAAAATCGCTTCATCCGTTTAGTTACTACGATGTCACAGACAGGCAGACACACACATAGCGGTCCAACTTATAACATCCCTTTTTTTGATTGGTTAAAAATTAAACAAAGTCATTATAAAGTAAAGCCATTATAAAATATCTTAAAATGCATCCCACGGTTTTTACGATAAAATGATTTATTTGAATTTAAAGAAATCATTTTCTTCCTTTTAGTTCGGCTACTTAAAAAAGCTTGCTTTTTAGTTTTTTTTAAACTATTAATTATTTTGTGTTTTTTAGTTTTTTAGACTATTATTTATTTATCAAAAATTCAGTATAAAATATGGTGGGAGCGCATATAAATGTATATATTTTCAGATATCAGGAAATCTTTAATCCTGAAAATCCTGATCAAGATATCAAATCAACTTATTAAATTATTTTATTGTCCTCGATTCTTGATAAGTTAGCCAAATTTCGTGTTAATCGGACGTTTTGAAGGGGGTCAAAATCATGTTCAAAGTTTCTGTTACCTACTAACATACTAACATACGTATGAAGCCATATATCTACGGCATGTGTATGGTAAAAATTTTGATTTAAATTTTCGGATCCATAACAAGAACTTTCCAATGGAAAGTTAATTAAAATTATCACAAAAGAAGATAATGTCTAGGGACAAGAGAATGCATAGCAAACAAAAGCTTAATTCTAAGAACTCAAATAATAAAATTACTACAAATCAATTCAATAATTTTGTAAATTAATTTAATAATTTTTCAATTTTAATAATTGCACAATACACAATATTTTTTAACAAATGATTTCCTTCTATATCTTTACCAATGTATGCGGTAAATAAGATGATAATTCGATTAACCATAATTATTTCTACTGTTGTATAATGATATTGACTGACACTTGTGTGGAATGATTGACATAATACCAATTCTCAATCAGTTAATTGTATTACCTCAAAATATTGGTATAAGTAGATGTTAGTTAGGTATGTAGTTGGTAAAGGTATGTATGTATGTGTTGTTTGGTCATCCACAATTATATATTATGAGAGAATGTTCATCACACAAATTAGGTACCTATACTCAAATTCAACCTATAATATTATTAACAAAACACAAATTATTGTATAAACATACATTATTTGTAATTTCTGTGGTTTTATTAAATTCACAAATGTACAGGGTCTATCATGGCAAACGTATGATATCTATCTCTAACGATCTCACGTCTTAATATTCTAATGGTACTGCAGAACATTAACATATTCGTTGTGTACAAATTTGAAAGGGACTGCTCATTTATGAAATTTTCAAGAAATCACACGTTTTATCAAAAATTTGACTATCTTTCAATTGTTTATATGTAATTAGTAGAGTAAATGTCAAAAGAAAATTAATGATTAATAAAAATTATTAGAATTTGTGAAAATAAAAGACGAAATTGCATAAATAATTTTTAATGATAATTTACATAATAAGTTATTTAAATTTGTTAGAAAATAGTTATAAATTTTCAATGTAAACCATATATACAAACCATAGACTAATATGTCTAAACATAAAATTATATTAATGAAGTAGTGTATCATTACCATGGAAATTCTTATATTTTGACACAAAATATTTCGAAAAATATTTTAACCGGAACCCGAATGTCACGTTAATCTAAATCGAGCTTTTCCATTTGTTATCCTCCGAATCAAAAAAAAGGAGTGTTATAAGTTTTACCGCTATGTATGTGTGTCTGTCTGTCTGTTTGTCTGTGGCATGGTAGGACTTAAACGAATGAACCGATTTTGAATTTTTTTTTTGTTTCGTTTGAAAGGTTATTGAATCGAGAGTGTTTCAAGTACGAGTTTAGGTTTCCATACCCGGAACAACTAAAAAATAGGCCATGATCCTTAAAATCGATTCAGTTTGGAGAAGGCTCTGAGGAAAAAGGTAATTTAATGGAGACTGTTATTAGATACGTTTCAAATACGAGTTATGGGTTCCGTACCCAAATAATTTGTCGGGGGTTTTTTTAATTTTGTAAATTTCACTTGTCACCAATGTTTTGTGTATTTTCAGTTTATGTCAAGGAAACTTGTATGGAAAGACTATTATGAAATATTTCCACAGTTGTGATATTCTTTCAACTGTGATTTTCAGCTTCCAGTGATTTTCTTTTACAAATTTGACAAACAATTGGAAAAACAAAATACTAATATCATTTTTACATACTATCCGGTCAAAACAAAGAGCCTCTCTTCAAAATAAAAAATAAAAAACATTTAAAAAAAAAAAGATTGTGGAGTTAGTATTTTGTACTATTTCCGATACATTCGGTATTGGTTCCCACTATAATATAATATAATGTAAATATAATATATAATATAAAATTGAAAATGAAATACTTGTCATAACAATTATATAAATGAGGAACGAAGTATTTCAAAAGTCATTCATAATCAGTCATCCAAACTTTTCCAAAAGATATGCCAGATGTTGCTTGCTTTACGACAAGTACACTTCCAGAAATTGAAGAAGGAATGTTAGTACAAAATATATTGCTAATTAATTTGATATAATTGCAAATTTTCTCTTTGTCTTTCAAACAAGCCTTTTTTTATAAATATGGCGGGAATGAAAATAATATTTGAATAATAAGTAGCAAGTGAAATTTACAAAATTAAAAAAACCCTTGACAAAGTTTTCGGGTACGGAACCCTAAACTCGCACTTGAAACATAACCAAGAATTCTCTCCGTTAAATAATCTTTCAAACGAAACCAAAATAATTGAAATCGGTTCTTCCGTTTAGGCGCTACGATGCTACTGACACACAGACACACACACATAGCGGTCAAACTTATAACAGCCCTGTTTTTAGTTCGGGGGTCAAAAATAAAACTGCCTACTTTTTTTTGCGCGTTAATTTGCGTAACATATTCAAAGAATGACAAAATCTAGAATAATTGAAGTTCATAATTTATAAGTGAAAATTTGAATAAATATTCCAAAAAAATTGACGGAAGTAGATGCCATAAATGACATAGCTAAATTTGATTAAGATGGATGGTGATTATATATTCCGTATGCATTTATTTTAATAAACTTTGTACATTTATCTTTTTTAGAACGATAAATTCCCTTTTTTCAAAAAACTGATAATATATGCGTCAGTAAATATATAATATTTCCTGGTAAAATAATAATATAATACACACATTCCATATCACATCGGTAATATAGATTATTTTTATACCAACCACAATGATAATTATTTAATATTATCATGAATAAAATGAATCGCAACAACATTTTTATCATTCATATTATTTATGACATGTAAATGAAATTATAAATCTTTGTATGATAATTATATGACAGATATTTGATTACGACGAATTGATAATACACGTTAAAAAAGTAACGATACAGATTAACACTTGTATGACTGGCTCTATAAGGTTTTCCAGCTAAGGGCATAGAATATTATACATAGATAACGCGAGGTACATGCTAGCCTGTAAGTGGATGCGATATGATGAATGAGAGAGAAGAATGCCAGTTAGTTCCTATGTGTTCTTGTCATAGTCATATGTCATAATTAGACAAGGACACATAGGAACTAACTGGCAGTCTTCTCTCTCATTCATCATATTGCAAATTTATTGCCATGACGTTCTCTATGTATAATATTCTATGGCTAAGAGAACTCTACTCTATCTAGCGTTTTTATTAAGAACCCACATATCTGATAAACAACCTGTTGTTCACAAGAGCATCAATAGTTTTTAGACACAATTTTTTTAATTTTTTGTTTCCCAGGAATCAAAATTGTATTTTAAATTTATGTTTTTGATAAAAAAGAAACTGCTATTTGATCTTAGAACAAATGATTTACTTGGCCAGATGGTAAAACTTTTGCCAGAAACAAAAAGACAGCTGACATTATGGAGCTGATATCTTAATTTTTAAACCCAATACACAACAATTGACATCAGTAGCGTCCAGATTAGCGTCCAGAAAATATTTGCCAAGCCTTAATTAAAGAGCTCAGATATTGACTGTATAAGTTTAGGCTCACTTTGTATTTGGTGGAGTCGCCAAGGACCTGGGTTGTCAGAGCGACTTTAAATAAATACAATAAAAAAATTTAAAAAAGTTTAGGCTCTTTTATTGCTCATGTGGCAGTCGTGACAGGCACGTTTATGTATTTTTAATTTTCATACGTTCAATTGATTTTATAAAGCATTTCTTAAGATATCTTAGAGTCTCTATTTGTGATAATGTTTACGTCCAGGTCAACCGCATATATCGTTATTGAAGAAAATATAATGAAGAGCATTTGGACAGCGGATATTTAAGAAAATCTGATGGTATCGTTATCAACTGTCCTTGTTTTAGCATAATCTGCCTACATACATATCCAGAAACACTAACATGGTAAATGTTGAGTGCATTTAGCAGCATTAGTAATAATAATTATAATCAAACTTTTTTAGTTTTAAACTTCCTGTTAGACAGTAATTTTTTCACACCGAAAACGAAGTAAAATGTTTTGTGATCTATTCAAAATCACAAAACTTTAATGTGTGTGTGTGTTAATGGCCAAATGTTTGGGGCACACGTTTGTCGAACAAATTATTAACATTTCGATTATGGTGAAACTAAGGCTATATCTCCACGGTTTTTACTATATAGAATCATCGAATTGTTCTAATCAATAACGCAAACGCCAGAATTAATTCCCATAAATAGGATGGCGTTAGTATTGATAATGGCGAAGAAAGATAATGCTAAATTTTTCGTATCTACGAAATATTTTTTAGTTTTCTATTTTCTACTATTGTATGGAATGATCTCGGTTGTCTCTTTACTCTTTTGCTTATAACATTAGTGTAGATATTGTGTGAATCCGGTCCTTGCGAAACAATCTTTTTTACTCAAAAATTATATTGAAAAATTTCTGGTCAACCATCCCTGAATTATTAAAAACTTATTTAAATCGCTATTTGATTCTTTTTCGAAAAATTTTAAATATAATTTACAATCATAAAATTTACAAAATATTTTGTTCAAAAACAAATAATTTTCAAAGCATAAGTATATGGGTCTATATATAGACCCTTATAATTTCATTTATGGTTCAAAAACAATTCAAAAAACAAATTTCAAACAATAAATTATATATAAAAAAAATATGCGAGAACAGTAAACCTGAAACAACTATAATAATATCATTTTTGAAAGGGTCACAAAAGCATTAAGCTTTCAAAAACCACATACACTAATCAAATGGAGATGTGGGTGGTTCTCGTTTGTTAAATATATATGTTTATAAATAAATACGTACAGAATGTTTTAGAATATCTGCTCATAAATTTTTGGTTGGTGGAGGTATTAATTAATTAAAGGAATCTCCGAAACAAAATTGAAATTTGATCATCCTTTATAAGTAAAGAGATGGTTACGACATAGCGTTCGGAATGAAATAACATTTTTAAAGTGAAACTTTTTATGGGACACTAGCGTTTTGTCATGAGAGTTAACTCGTCGAGCTAACAAAACTGTTAAACTCCTTGTCTCTTTCTTATTACCATTTACTCTAGCAGAGTGAGAGAGGCGGAAAAAATTATATATACATATATATCAATATATGTTCTGTATATGAGTCAAGCAGTATTGATGTTATTTATTTATATAAAATTTAGGACTAGTTTAGACTTGTACAATCTTACGTACGTAGAAGAGCAAGTAAGTCTCAGTTCATCAGAGAAAGTCGTTGTAACTAGTGTTGCTTTATTTATGGAAATATTTTTTTTTGTAATTGTAATTTAAAATTATTTTTTGATAAATGAAAATGAATGGACAAATTATATAGTTCTTTTCTTAATGTAGAATGTTTATGTATATATAATATATATATATATATATATATATATATATATATGTATATATATATATATATATATATATATATGTATATGTCTATTAAATTATTTCATATTAAAAATTTTTTAATATTGTTTTTATTCTCAGTTATTGTCAATGAAGATACAAAAAATGTATGCGTCAGTCCAAAACTAACAGCGTCAAAAGTGAAACTTTTTATGTAATTCAAAAACTGTCAATGAGTGTACAAAAAAATACATTGCAGCAAAGAAAAATTGACTGGAAATTATAATAAAAATGATTTATAATAAAAATCAAGAAAAATCTACAGACTATCCCGAATTAATTACTACGGAAGTTTCACTTGTACGTATATGTATATAGTTTTATGTATATGTAAATAATAGTACGTACGAGTGAAACTTCCGTAGTAATTAATTCGGGATAGTCTGTAGATTTTTCTTGATTTTTATTATAAATCATTTTTATTATAATTTCCAGTCAATTTTTCTTTGCTGCAATGTATTTTTTTGTACACTCATTGACAGTTTTTGAATTACATAAAAAGTTTCACTTTTGACGCTGTTAGTTTTGGACTGACGCATACATTTTTTTAATATATAATTTTTTCGAGTATCGTGGTATTTATTTCAATAACTATGCCCCGAAGTCAACCAAAATTTATTAATAAATAGAATTTCGGACCCAAAAAAACTAAAAAATTGGTGATGATCTTTAAAATCGATTCAATTTGGAAAAGACATGACATATAATTCTAGCATAAAAATAATTATTATGGAAATGAATGGTCAAATAAACATGGCTCAATTCATTTCGAAAAGTGAAATGGTAAAATAATTAGGTAATTCAAAACAATAATTCAAAAGAACAAAGTCAACTCAAATATTTCAATAAATCAAACCGACTTGATTGAGAACATTTTATTGCTAAGTTTCCAAAAATCGGTTTACAAAAAATAAATCGCATTTGTCGGGGGTTTTTTGAATTTTGTAAATTTCACTTGTTTCTGAGACTCATATTTGTGTTCATGACTCATATTTGTGATTGACATTAGTCAATCAAATTGAGTTAGTAGGTCTATTGCTAACTAACGACTCCAGAAATATTGAATTAAGTGTTCGTGGGATAATACACTTTCTCAAGAGGTGTCAAAAATACGCATGCATATAGCCTTGATCACCACCGTTCCGGTTACTCAGTCTTTAAGCCAATAATAATTATTCTGAGAAACCCTGTACATATATTAAATTATTTGTTTTAAAGTGTATTATATAGATCCATAACATTTTATATGTACATTTTCAAAGTGTCATTCGGGTCAGTGATTTTTGTAGTATAAAGAAAATTTAGTTCATATTATTTGTAAATGAAATATAATAATAAACAAATAAATAAACCTCTTATACTCATCCCTCAACATGTTTACAGCCTGCTGTTCTTCTAAGTAAACCCAACCCTTTTTCTACCACACCAAATGCCTTGTAGGTGTGTGTGTGTGTGTGTGTGTGTGTGTGTGTGTGTGTGTATTGTATTCAATTGTTTATCGAAATAATAAGAGGAAATCATTATGAATTTTGAAATGAAGTTTAATTCAAGGAGAATAAATATGTATATGGAGTACTTCAGAGGAATAATTTTCTTACAAAGAAAATGACAAAACATACAAAGATGATGATTCCATTTATTGAATGATGAATCGTTATTAAGAAAATTATTTTAGCATGCGGCAACCGGTAGGTTAAAGTAGGACTGCGATAAATTTTAGCATATGTTGAATAAACCTCTTATTGGTCTAGTAATTCCATATATCATTGCTTTATTTTTAAATTTAATCATCCTGTATATTTTAATTTTTGTTTATAAAAATATTTTTGACGTTTTGTTGATCACCAAATGCTTATTTAGCAATCGGAAAAGAAAAACTCCAAAATATATTACAAGACTTAGTGCTTTTAGACCTCCTTTTTGTAATTTCTCAATTCAACATTTACAAAATTAAGCTTCCCTGTATTAGTTTTATTCTGCTAAATGCCAGACCTTTGCAGTCGGAAAACCTCGATTCTTATATGCTGCGAACTTTGCACTGAAGTTATCTCCACGTAGTAATACTACTACTACATAGTACTATGAAAAATTCCTAGAAAAGCTTGCCCTTGACTAGTAGTTTTTTAGAATTTTAACTCTACTTTAGATTGTTCAGTTTGTTTTTTTGAAAACAATTGACATACCAACTGCTAATTTTAAATAGAACTTATCGCAAATATCGTTGTCATAGACGTTCTTTCTAGGGAAACCTATGCTTCCGATCTTCTCAAAATACTTCTAATGTGGAGCAGTTAAACTTTAAATGAAAAACAAATGTGGAATATTGTCAAAAACTTTATCTTAGCGAGAATAAAATTCATCCCAAATTTCAATAGCTCCTCCACCACATTAAAAGAATATACAGGGTGCTCAAAAAGCACGAGACTCCTTTTCAATTCCAGTAAATAAAGACCGAAAAAATTCTTAACTAAAAACAAAAAGTTGAAGGATGTCGCTGGTGGAATTTTTTGGTGACCTTGAATTTGAACTTTGATCATGAACATCATTTCAAGGTCAAGTCAACTTTTTAAAATAATATCGTAAATTTTTAATCCTGGAAACTGGGATTAATCGGTGATCAAGCCAGTGACTTACCCAGGCAAGATGCATGACCTTGAAATGACTTCCATAGTTATGGTTTCGGTCAAATTTAAGGCCACTATTAAATTGCACGAAATTCGCAATTGGAAATTTTTTTCAGTTTCTATAACCTAAAATTCAGAGTGTCTCGAACTTTTTGAACAGCCTCTTTACGATAGGGAACAATAAACAAAACAGAAGTTGTGCAACATGCAACAACTAAAGTAATGGGTCCAAAGTTGAAGGTTTTGTCGTAATTTATTTAGACAAAACAAAACGTCCATTAAAAGAATGATGTTTTTATAACGTAAGAGGATTATTTGAAGTTTGTTCAATCAGTATGGTTCGTTCGTTCAGTATGGTTCGAGTGACATACAACTTCGTATTAATATATATATCATAGATGTCTATACATAAAATTAAATGGCTACTACCATAAATTTCTACTAAATTAAATGTATGTAAGAAAATTGTATTCAAATATTACCGTTGAGACTTTGTGTTGTGTATTTTATGTTCTGTTGGAAAATGTTTGATTCAGCCCTCAAGCTTGAAACAGGTTTTCTGGACTGATACTTGGATACTTGCAATTTTCAAATAATCAAAACTTCAACGGTGTGGTTTCCCAAAGAAGTTCTAAGCATGGGCCTGTGATCCATATTAGACTCTAGCTGTACAAATATTGATTTCAGGTACATAAGAACAGCTCAATAGCATGTTCATTACCAAGTTGCTAAATAATGTTAATATTTGTTGTGAATCTTATTCGCCGGAATGAACGAATAAAATATATTCTTTAAAATATATAATTCTAAAATTTTAAGGAACCATTAAATACATTTACAATTTTCTTGTCTCTATTCCAAAGATTTGTGTTATGTAATAAAAATAATATCTCTATTCTCATATTGAATAAATAGCAATCAATTCTAGAATTAAAATAAAAATTAACTGATGACCTACTTTTAATGATTTTATCTTTATAGATAGAAACGAAGAACACCACTCAATATCTCTTTATATATTATGTTTGGTTTTAATCTTTTAAAAATACAACAATTTTTCTCTATTTTCTCACTCAAAATGTTTTTAAATAGTGTGTCACATGCCATCAAAAATTGAACCGCTTTGACTTATTTCTGCCACAATGCTTAAACGTTGTACGAAAGGAAGGTGAACAACATTGCTAAAAAAATCAACGTTCATAGTGTGGGCCTTTTCCCTTAAATTGAATTTGACAGTTATTGCCAATGTGAAGGAATACCCAAGTGACAATTTTAAAGAAATAAATTTCAAAATAGTACGATAAAATCTTCTTCACATTGGCACGCATATCAATATCCTTTGACAATACCACAATTCAATATTTTTATCCTTTATCCGGTTATTATAGGGTTAGGTTAGGTAAGAGTGGCTGGCCTGTGCTGGAACACTCTTATACTATAGAGTCCGTTGTGATACCGAAAAAGAGTTGGCCCATCCCCAGCCACTACTCCATGAATCATTTGGAGTTAACGGACTTCAGAGAGGTCGTCAAACAAAGGTTGGCTAAAATTCGTCCACCTCCTCGGGCAAAGACAGAGAACACGAGACATCGTTTCTTCTTCCTCTTCTATTTTAACGTCCTAACTATGATCATAGCGATACTCTCCTCCGTTGCTTGCATTGTTTTAGCAAAGTGGCAGAAATAAATCAACTCAGTACATTTTTTATGGCATATGCCGTACTAGTTCTGTAGATAGGTACGTGTGTTCATATATATTTTTTCTTTAATACTTTCCACACTCAATTGTGAATTCAATTGGAAAATTATGTGTACACAAGGACAAAGATAGAAAATATTTATTTATATAAATTAATAAATAATAAAAACATTTATAAGATTAACTTCAAATAAAGACCTCTTGAAAAAATACCGGAAGTTATTAAACAGAAAACACAATTTTCTTTCAATTATCAATAATATTTATTTTGTCATTTTTAAAAAAGCAGTATATTTAGATACATTAGAGTTTTTCGGTATAGCCTGCAGCTTCTACAAAGAAATTGGATGAATATTTCTGAAACTATTTGTTCAATCGGAAAAGTGATTCGACTTTTGCATTTTTTTTGGTAAAAATTACTGTGGACAAATAATTTTTATTTAATTGAAAGTCAAAAACAATTCCCGATTATTTGTAATTTTCAAATGGGATACCTCTTTTGAAATATTGAGTTTATAGTCAAATGAGCAGGAGTATTGGTTGAGCCCAAATTATCTTAAAATATACAAACAAGACGAAAATATGATTGAGCTCGTCATTGATGGAAAAGTTTCTGATCTACCAATTCAAGAAATTGTTCCCGAATATCACCCTCGTATTATTTACTCAATGTAGTTAATTTCCTTACTTTTTAGAAGCAGCAATTTCCCCCATTACCTATCTAGTAATTCCCGCTCTGAATCTAGGCCTTTAATAAATACACAAAGCTTCTCTATTTGAATTTAATAAAATACTAAATCAAGAATGGCTAATCCCCAATCAAAATACTAATAAAGTTCTTATTGGGTGATAATTTTTATTCGAACCAATCTGTGTTAAAATTTTTCATGAGAGGCGGACATATTAAAACTTATGAACTCATATTTTTCATTATTCAATGGAATTAAACTAGGTTATGGTCGTTCGTATTGTTCCAAGGTTATTAAATGTGCATTTATCATAAGAAAGATAACACGGTAGTAATTTTGGCGTGAATTCAAAATAAAATTACTAAAAACAACCACGCATCACAATTTAATGATGACGTATCTGAAAATACTTTATACATGTAAGAGCATTTGTGTTTGTTTTCACATCTTATAAACAGTTCATTTTCCAAGACGAAAAAACAAACAACAGAAAAAAACATTGTTGGCACACAAAGTAACAAGCAATGCCGTTAAAACAATTGTAAAGAATTTTTCTAATATTATATAGACACTTTTTATTATTTCATTTTATCATTATTTAAGCCGAAAAAACATGTTGAAAAATCAAGTTTTTATGAGAAATTTGCAAAATTTTATCATAAAAAATTTCCCTTACCTATGCTTTTCTAACAAAATTAGACTTTGCCTCGCCGACATTGATTCGAAAGATATGTTAAGAGTATCTATCGACAATGATTCGCCAGATATGCGGTGAATATCGACAGTGATTCGCCAGATATGCTTAGAAAAAAAGAAAAGCTCAGAAAGAAATCGTTATAAATATATTAATTTTTCTTTGACGTTGGATCAACGATTAGTATGAAAACAAAAATCACTGGTAAAATCATCCAATTGAGCCAGATGAGCGGGTCTCATTTTACCTATTATAATTTACACACAAAATAGGGATCATTTCAACTTTTATAAAAGGGATCATTATACCCCTAGCGACATATTTTAATATCGTCATAAAAACTGACCTTAAAATTTACTATACGCCTGTCAAAATGTGTTATTAAACGTAATAATATTTTTTAAAGTCAACAGAAGCCAACAATAAAACATGCAGATGACGAAAACTAACACAAAAAAAAGAAATTTCATGTTTAATTTGTCTTATCCTATATCAAAATCAGAAAGATGAATATTTTCGCTGCGAAACGCCAACGGTTAATTTGATGAAGTAGAAGCCATCTATCGATAAACATAATAGATGGCTTCAATGGTTCATTTAAAACAACGAGAGATCATTTTTCCCTGAGGAATAATTATATAGTACTTTCCCCAACTGGAATTTTTTTACGTTAAAATTTATGAATCTTCAATCAATTTGGTTGAAAGTCATTTTATGTCTGTGCGGGATTCTTTTAGCTTAACTTCTTTATCTTTCTTTGCAGTAAAATCAACATCCATTGCAAAGGACCCCGCAAGATTAAATAGGATAATGGCTTTCTGTGAAACTTTATCTAACCCATCCTGAAATATTCTTTAGATCATTCTGATCAAAAGCTCTCGCGGCCACACAGTTTTTTAACGAATAGTTTTCGAGCTATGGACTACACAACTATAAAGTATGAGTAGTTTTGATTACCGTAGCTCGAAAACTACTCGTCTCAATGTTTTGTGGACGTGGAAGCACTTGATACGATCCCAAGAACATTTAAGAGTAGGTTAGAAAAATTTTCATAGGAAGCCATTTTCCTATGTAATCTTGCAGGATCCATTGTAAATTTTGGTCGTTGCTCATCGAATTTTCAATGGAATTATACACATTTTATAATAATAGAAAGAAAACTGCATTTTATATATACATTATTTTATAGCCATATTGCCTAATGAGACGTAATGTTACTTTGAGTGAATAAAAATGTTTTACCTCTTTTTCCACTCACATGCCATAAAAATAAAAAGTTAAATTGACTGACAGAGAAGTGAGTGCCAGCACAAACAGCAGCCAAACAAACTGACTTGTAATATGATCCGATACGACACTTTTCTACTCAGCCGTGAATGGTTTAATGTGATCATCATCATCATCATCATCATCGCCATTTGACAATATAAACAATAACTTGAAAGCAATAAACAGCAACGTTTGTTCGCTCGTACATATACTAACACCTATCATATTCACACACACACGCTCGCTTTTTATATGTATGGATAAAAATAAAAATGTTACGCTTATGTCTATTTTGATGTTGTTTTGTAAGTTTTTACATAATATCGAAC